>NW_010181149.1:0-2570 GCF_000695765.1 Mesitornis unicolor
CACAGCCTCACGGCAACCTTGTAGTCCTCCCGAGTTGCCTGCCCCTTCTTCCAAAAGCTGTAAACTGTCCTCTTTTTTTTGAGCTTCCGCCAGAGCTCTCTGTTCAGCCAGGCTGGTCTTCTTCCCCACCGGCTCGTTTTTCAACACATGGGGACGGCTTGCTCTTGTGCCTTTTAGATTTCCTTCTTGAAGAATGTCCAACCTTCCTGGACTCCTTTGCCCTTCAGGACTGCCTCCCAAGGGAATCTGCCAACCAAGTCCCTAAACAGGCCAAAGTCTGCCTGCCAGAAGTCCAAGGTGGCAGTTCTGCTAGCCCCCCTCCTTACTTCTCCAAGGATTGAAAACTCTACCATTTCATGATCACTATGCCCAAGACAGCCTCCAACCATCACATCCCCCAGAAGACCTTCTCTGTTTGCAAACAGCAGGTCCAGCAGGGCACATTACCTTGTTGGCTCCTTTACCAGCTGTGTCAGGAAGTTATCTTCCACACACTCCAGGAACCTCCAGGACTGTTCCCTCTCTTCTGTGTTATATTTCCAGCAGATATCTGGGAAGTTGAAGTCCCCTACAAGTACAAGGGGAGGCAATCGTGAAGCTTCTCCCAGCTGCCCATGGAATATTTTGTCTATCTCTTCATCCTGGTTAGGTGGTCTATAGCAAACTCCCACCATGGTATCTGACTTGTTGGCCTTCCCCTTGATTCTCACCCATAGGCACTCGACCCTGTTGTCACTGTCGCTGAAAGCATTCCTTAACATACATGTCCACCCTACTGCCTCTCCTTCCTTGCCTATCCTTTCTGAAGAAATTGTAGCCATCCATTGTAGCACTCCAGTTGTGAGAGCCATCCCACCATGTCTCCATGATAGCAACTAGTTACCCTGCTGCACAATGACTTCCAGTTCCTCCTGTTTATTGCCCATGCTGTGTGCATTAGTGTAGATGCTCTTCGGTTGGGCTCATGGCCCTGCCACCTTTACACGGGGTGAAATCCTAATTCCTACCTGGCCATCCTCAGGAGCTCAGGATGTGGTTACTAACCCATCAGTAACCCTTGTGTCTTTCTTGCTGTGTGGATACCATCCCGTACCTCCACCGGGACAGTAGTCCAAAGAATTTCACTTGTGCACTGTCCCACAAATGTCATTGCTTCACCCACAGGCTCATTTCTAGTTAGTCATGTTGCAACCCCTTCCCCCCCCCTCGCTTCAAATATATTTTAAAGCTCTGTCTATGAGCCCTGCTAACTCTTGCCCCAGGATTCTTTTCCCCCTTTGAGATAGATGTACCCCATCTGTTGCCACCAAAGTTGGTGAAGTGTAAATTGATCCGTGATTAAAGAACCCAAATTCCTGCCTGTGGCACCAGTCTCTGAGCCAGGCATTGATCTACTGGCTTTTCCTGTTTATCACCTCAGAATTCAATGCAACTGGTGGGATAGAGAACACTACTTGAGCTCCTGATCCCTTAACCAGCCCTCCCAAGCCCTTGAAATCCCTCTTCATTGCTCTCAAGCTACTTGTCATAATGTCGTTGCTGCCTACCTGAAAGACCAGTAAGGGGTAGTAGTCAGAGGGTTTAACTAGGCTAGGGAGTTTTCTCTGTATGTCCTTGACCCTAGCCCCTGGGAGGCAGCAGACTTCCCTGAGGAGTTGGTTCCCTATGGCAAGGACCCATCTGTCTTTCTTTATTGAAGATGTTTTTATGAGTGGCTTCATCTGATTGAGCCTCAGTGGTGCCTCCAAGCTAAGTGAGTTGCTTTCTTGCTCATTATTCAGTTCCCCTTGGAGAACGTCGTACCTGTTTTGCAAGGGCACCTGGGAAGGTGCGGCAGTTACTAGAGCAGGAGAGGGGCACGCCTGTCACGTCTGTTGCACTGGATAGAAATGTGTCTCCATTCTTGGTGCTGTTCCCTATCCTCTGATTCCACCTGTTCGCTATGTTTAGCCCGGTGGAGAGAGGCTCGGGTGTCCTCCATCTCATGAGCTTCGTCTGACCATTGGGCCTGTCTCAGGGAAGGTAGGATATGGCTCCAACTGTCTATCCCATTCTCACATTCCCTGGTTGTTCTCAACCTACTTACCTCCTCTCAGAGCTCCACCACTATGCTGAGGAGCTCCTCTACTTGGGCACACCTCCCACAGGGGTGCTCACCGATGTCATTGGACACTGGCGTAAAAGTGGGGCACATCCTACAGCCCAACACCTGGGTGGAAGCGTGTTCCCACCAGAGCTCTGTCTGGCAAGCTGTGTCTGCCTTGGTGGGTGCAGGGCTCAGGGAGGCAACAGCTTTCGGATGGGTGGAAACCATTGCTCACCAGCTGATCTGGCCAAGCTTTAGCGCCCTCCCTGCATGCTCTACCTGCTCACTCTGCCTGCACGAACTGCCGCATCATGCCCTTCTGACACACCATGCCCTGTTTGCCCATCCTGGTCGTTTGTGCTCCCTAGGGACTGCTTTTCTATGTGAGGACATTAATCCCCATCAGTCTTCTCCCTGGCCACGGTGTCTCAAAGCTGCCTGTTGTCAGGAGCTCAGGTTTCCCTCTCTGGTGGTGGTGGGGGGG
>NW_010181150.1:0-3585 GCF_000695765.1 Mesitornis unicolor
CTAAATCTACCTCACTTCAGCTTCTCTTACACCTCTCCCTATAAAGCTGTGTCATTCTGCTAGTAACTGAATGCTGCCTACTCTTTACCAGTTCTGAAACTGTATTATGACCCTTCTATTCCTGGTACCCTCTCAAGTCTTAGCTTCCATCTCCATCGGTCTTGCTTTCTGCCTCTGGGACTATTTTTGCAACATAATTTTCCTCTGCAACCTAGTTTAGGTGATCCTGCTCTGGCAGGGGGGGTGGACTAGATGGTCTTTCGAGGTCCCTTCCAACTCCTAAGATTCTGTGATTCTGTGATTATATTCCCTTTCTGTCACTACTGAGCACTGAAATGATATTGCATAGGAATTACCTGTGATAACCTCAAGATCTTGTCAGGAATTCTGACCTATGAGGTTATAGCTACAAGATATTGAAAAGGATCTTGACATGCTTGAAAAGTGGGCCTATGTGAACCTCATGAAGTTTAACAAGGCACTGGAACAGGTTGCCTGAAAAATTTGTGGTTGCCTCCTCCCTGGAGGTGTTCAATATCAGGTTGGTTGGAGCTTCCAGCAGCCTGGTCTAGTGGAAGTTTGTCCCTGCCCGTGACTGGGGGGTTGGATCTAGATGAACTTTAAGGTCCCTTCAGACCCAAACTATTCTATGATATGACTCCATGATCTCAGTTCAGGGTGGTTAATAGCTAATTCAAAGTCCATCACTGTGAATATAAAGTATGTTTATTTTTTCCTTATGTGCCGTACTTTACAGTAAGTTTCATCTAGTGTTTTATCACTAGCCATTCAATATCATAATGTCTTTCTGTAACTTTTCAGTTAGTTCATCTTTTTCCTTCTTTGATAACTTAAAACCATGAACATATTTTGTAACTGTTACTTGCATTTTTTTAAAATACTTTAAGAATATATTGAAAACCACTATTTCTGACGTACATCTTTGCACAGCTCTGTGCATGAAGAAAACTACTTATGCCTACTGTTTTTTCCCTAAATTTCCTAAAACATGTAATTTTTTTTCTTTTAAACAGCATTTGCTAAAATACTTTGTTGACTGGTTTTTTTGGAAATTGTGAAATAAGTTTCTTCTCATAGTTAATAAATGCATAATTTCCTTAAGATAAAAAAAAATCTAACTTGTATCCTAAATGACTGCGCAAAAATGTTGTGCAATGTAACTCCATGGAAATGTGATAAAAGCTTTTAAATTGATAACATATCATAGTGGGTTTGGCCAATATAGTTGTAAAGTTAAACTTGTGGTAGATAAGGACCTGTTTAGTCATCTTGCAGGATCACTTAGTATGGTTGGCAATAATTGCCTATTGGCTTGGTAAAATAACCTCGGAAAACATCATGTGCAAAGTGGATCTGAAAAAATTCTCTCATTATTCTGGTTTTAGTTAAGACTATAGCATTAATCACTAATGGATATGGGAGGCATAATCATAGATTTAAGACGTGCTGTGTTAGATACCAGAAAAATAACTACATAAAAATTACTAATGACCAAAGACCTACCTTATTGTTAAGAAAGACTACATATAGGGCTGAAATAATATAGGAAAATGTCTGCACATATAATGATAAAAGTATTCAGATTAAATAAGTTCTAAATTTCTTGTTCTCATTCTAATCAGTGCTCTGGGTCTGTTCACTCACTCTCAGTCTATTAAATAAAATATAGTTATTGGTTATAGCCATTATCTGTCTCTAATTTTTAAAAAACTGTTCTACTTGGGTTACACTGTCATTTCAACCTCCTTTCCCAGGTGAAGTACCACTGGCAATATTTGAGAGGAAAAGGTGTATTTTTCACTCAAAACATTGAGACTGAAATTCTTAAAAAAAAATAAAAAAAATAGTAAGTCTCACACAAATGTCACGGGAATAGAGACCTTTTTCTTTTCAAATGTAGTGTTATGATATAAATGGAAAAAATATAAGCCACATAGAATTCAAAACCTTGCCAGCATTCCACAGTTATTAGAAATAATATCATCTTCATCATATATGTAGTAGTGTTACTCTTTTCTGCTTAGTGTATATGCTTGTATCTTAGTTTATAATTTATTTTTCTCCTGTGTATCTATTTTTCTTCTGTACTTTTCACTAGTATTCACAAATGCTTTTTTTTCCCTCTTTTGGCCATATTATTATTCCCTTTTTGTTTTTTTTTTTTTTAAGTTTTTTTCTTGTACTCTTACAGGAACTAAATGAAACTGAATGAAAGAACAGGCATGTTGGCATTGAACAGTCCAATCTGTGATGTTTGATTGCTTTTGATATTGAGCAAATTACTTGCCATTTCTGATTCAATTTTCTTGAAAAAATTTAAAAAAATATATAAAATAGTCAATGTTCTTTATACTGAACGGAATAACAAATGGTATAATTTTTGTGAACTGTGTTTTCATTTACTGTTACTATTTTACACAGTTTTTCCTTAAAGTGGAAGCTGAATGTGATCTGTACGTGATAAGAACATACATCAACAGAATAATAAGACACAACTAAGCAAACATTAGTAAACCATTTGTGAAGTTCTTCACTAGCTAGAAGCACCACTGTTTCGTTCTAGTTAATGCACTAGAAACTTGTAGCGCCAGTAGCTTGTAATAGTTTAGTGTTTCTTGCCTTACTGATATATCACCTTATTTTGTATTGAATACTTGCTGATCATTATGAATACTGAATCTCATTAATTGAAGGAAAACCCAGTCTAATTTATTAGTATTTGAATGGGTTATTGATTTTATATATTTTGAAATAAATAAATACCCTCTAATAGAGCTCTGCCCTTGTCTTTTTCACAAATTATGTCCTTTTTTTCTTCTTGAAAAAAATAAAGAATGAACAAAACTGCATACTCTGGAGGAAGGTAATGTCTTCTATTGCTGGACTTGTGATATATTACAACATGTCAGCTTTTTCATAGGTAAAAACACACTTGTTTATTTAACATGCATTTATTTATTTTTTAGTTTATAGTTAAGTTTTTAAAAACCTGTTTTGGAAGACACTAAGAAGAATAGATTGTGTCTGTAAGGTCAAAACTTTATGGATGAGGTTCATCTCAGCTTTCTTCAGCCATCTGAAAACTGAATATCCAGTTTACACTAGTTGTCCATGTTCCCACTCTAGTTAATTGAGAAAGATAGGCCCCTCCAGAGCGTGATTCATTCCACTTCAGGAAAAATTTCAACTAATAAGCCCCAGAAAACTATCTAACTTTTGGGTAGCTTACGCGAAATGAGGTAAATTCAACATTTTAGGTACACAGTCAATCTTAAGAGCTTTAAAGGTAGTCACAATGGTAAGATACAATTTTTGTCTGTAGTGGTAAATAAACCTATGTTACTTGTTTAAACAAATAACAATAATAGATTCTTAAATTTCAGTTCAGTCAAATTGAACTAAATATAGAATATATAATTGAATAGAGAAAAGAAGGTGGTATGATGTAGTGTTTCAGGATTCTATATTACATAGCATATGCAACGTACTAGTATTTTTTACTGTTATTTTAAATAACTATACTATAGTACTACACTGTAATTTATATTATATTATATTATATTA
>NW_010181151.1:0-33277 GCF_000695765.1 Mesitornis unicolor
TAACGTTCTGTGATTCTGTGATTCTGTGAGGTCTTTTTACATTAGACTTTCTGTAAAAGTATTTACTGGAATTGAACTCCATTTTCTGATGTTTTCTGATGTGAAAAAAAATAAAACTTTTTTCCAAGACCATGTAATTATTGTACACTCTTAATACCATGGTCTATGATTCAGCATAATCATTGAATATATATCACACTATTCTGTAGTTTTCACAGAACAGATTTTTCCATGCTATTTTAAGATTAACAGTGGAAACCATGGAATAATTTAAAATACATTTATACATAGTGAAAACTAGATAGTATCAGTAATATGCAAGCTCCATTTTGCCAGAGAGAAAGGGCTCATGGTCTTCAGCAACATTAGCCCACATCATCTATAGCAAGAAGTGAAATTGCTGGCTGATGTCACTGCAAGGCCATTTTTTATTGTCTTTGAAAGCTCATGGCAACTGGGGAAGGTTCCTGAAGACTGGAAGTAAACAATTGTCACACTTACCTTCAAGAAGGACAAGAAGTAAGTTCAGGTAAACAGTGGATGGTCAGCCTACCTCAATACTGGGAAAGGTGGTGGAGTGAATAATCTTGGGTGCAATTCCCAACTGTGTTAAGGACAAGTGGTGATTGGGAGTAGTCAGAATAGTTTCAGACCCTGGTCTGAGCAGGGGGTTGGACTGGATGACTTCCAGAGATCCCCTCCAACCCAAACTATTCTGTGATTCTGTGAAACAGCACAAAGCACTGATTGACTGATACTTAAATAAGCATTGTAGAGTAAGACATAGTGAAAGGGAACAGGTAATCATGACTTTGACAGCTAATAATTTTGGATGATACACCAACAGTCATATAATGCAGAAGCTCTGTTTTATCTACCTTATTCAAAGATTTTTACTTTAAAATTGCACTTTTGGAGCACTTTACTTCCAGGTAACTGGAAAGCAGGGAAGAGAGTGAACAGTGAAGATTCTTGTTAACAGAGATGGACCAAATATTTTAGCCTCTAACATTCCTTGGTACTGAACACAATGTTCATTTTTCTGGTTCAGAGAAAGCTTTTAAATATGATGCCTAGTGGTGAACTTCTGCCCTCTAAACTTCACAATTCAGGATAAGGTGTTAAAAGTTCACTACAGCTATTGTTATCTTTTTCAGAGATGCTCTAGAGAATTGCCATGGTAACCTAAGCATAATTGTGAGAATACAACTTTAGATGAATTCCTTGCAGATGTTTCTAAGGACATTGACGCACAGTGGGTAATAGTGATCTCACCAAAAGCAGAATCCATCACTGCTTACACACAGGAGCTGTGTAAGACTCTTCACTACCACCTGTCACAGAAGTTAACCCTTCCTTGATGATAGACTTGTTCTACATCTATTTATGTGGCTTCATAGAATTAACCACATTGGGAAGATGTCATTCAATTGTTTTATGCCATACTGAGAGAATGAATATTAAATGTGACTAAACACAATATACTGAATACTTCCACATGTAACATAAGGGCATGGGAATGTTTTTGCTTTCTTTGATAAAGAAGAGAATTGCATAGCCAGAAGATTATATTCAAGGACTAAAGAAGAGAACTGTAATGATCCATCAAACAGACAACTCTGGCATATGATTTTCCTACACCGAGGGGATAAAACATTCATTTACTTAATACTTTCAGCCTGGGTAGATCTGAGAAACAATGCTCAGATGAAGGTCTGTTATATACCACAGAATTAAACTGTAAAAAAAAAAAGGTGACTTTGAAAGAGAATCCATAATATTTTGATGAAGAAGCAGTTGGAAGAAACTGCTGGAATTTAGAACATTCAGTAATAAAACATCATCATGAGTTTCTACTACACATACATATTTTCCCAGCAAAAATCACTCCTTAACTAACAGCTAATTCTATTGTTCATCTTTACAAAAATGTTACTGTAATCTGGGATTGCTGATTATCTAGGACCAGTGATTGCATCTGAACATGTTCAACACTGACAAAAAAGACATGGGTACAGTAATATCTATTAACATTTTTAAAGAGTTAATTTTCCCAAACCTAGGCAAATTGGGAGTTATGAATGAGACTGCCTTGGAAGAAACACTTAGTTAAAAATAAATAAATAAATAAAGAAATAAATAAATAGTGAAAATTGACAATTATAGATAGCCAAGAGAAGACTAACTCATAATCCAGAAATAATGTAACTTTGATTAAAAGCTTATTTGTTTCAGTCGTAAAACCAAGAGCTAAATCAGAGGCAAAAGAGGATAAGTCAAAAGTAGAAAAGCAGGAAATCAGTAACAATCAATATAAATTAAAAGTTATGAGATAATTAAAATTGACTTAAAAATCTGAAGAAAAAATCAGAAGAGACTCCATATATGGCAGGCCTTTAAAAAGCGCAAGAATGAATTTAAGAATATTATTTCTCATGCTTTTAAAAATAGACAGGCCTTACATACTGAATTTGTCTTTTTCAAAAGAATAATTCAGAAAAAGATGTAAGGATTATGGTGAACAACCAGTGTAACCATGAGCAAAACGTGTGATGGCGATAGTTGGTGTTTAAAAAATGAAGCATCAAATTGTTCAGTGTAGTCAGAAAAACTAAATCTGGAATAAGACACTGAGCGTAATGAGCCTTTGATATAAACTTCAAAGGAGGTGGAAGGTACTCTCTGTCTCGCATACAAAGACAAACAGAAGTTACTGGTCTCCCTGAAACAGTAAACATGCAAAATGAAATATCTTGTGTTACACAATAATTCAATCTGGCAGATTCATTAGACTGTCCTTATTTGTGGTACTGTGAATATTTTCTGTATTTCCAGCTGCGTTTCTACTGTTTTTCTAAATGTTTAACTTTTCCTTTCACTTTCATAATGCCAGAAGCTGTACGTGTCTTATGTGTCAGAGAAGGCTTTCAGATAAGTCTTTCTAGATCAGACCAAGACTGTTAAACTGCTTTTTTTCATGTACAGACCATTGACTGTGTCAAAGTTCATCAATTTGAATTGTTTTGAGAGAACACTTTATTTCAGCACGTTTCATATTCTGCAGTGCAACTGCTCTTTAAACAATAGACTTCATAGAAGTATGGATGAAGGAATATCTTCAGAAAAGTTTAAGAAAGTTCAAAGTTAAGCTAACTAATTTTTAAATTAGGGTCTCAGAACAGTCATGTCTTCTGGTGCAGTTATCTGTTACATAATAACTATATTATCATATTAAAGTAATATATTTAATTAAATTGTTTTATGTAAACCTGTGGTGATTCAGTACCCATTTATAAAATCGAGTGATTAAAGAATGTGAATTTTTATTTGTGAGTACAAATACTTATGCTTACATAAACATGCAGAGATAAAATTATCTAAAAGTATCTTTATTGCTTTAGGACAGCAATAGTATACACAGTCAATACCGTAGAATCGTAGAATGGTTTGGGTTGGATGAGACCTTAAAGATCATCTAGTCTAGCCCCACACCTTCCACTACACCAAGTTGCTCAAAGCCCCATTCCAACGTGACCTTGAGCTCTTCCAGGGAGGGGGCATCCACAGCTTCTCTGGGCAACCTGTGCCAGTCTCTGACCACCTTATGGTGAAGAACTTCTTCCTAAGGTCTAATGTAAATCTACTCTGCTTTAGTTTAAAACCATTCTCCCTTGTCCTATCACTATATGCCCTTGTAAACAGTTCCTTCCCAGCTTTCTTGTGGGCCCCCTTCAGGTACTGGAAGGCTGCTATAGGGTCTCCTTGCAGCCTTCTCTTCTTCAGGCTGAATATATCTACTTGTGGCATTACACTCTATCCATCCTTCTTTGATGAGAGCATGGCTTTAGCAGGTACGGACTTTCTGGATTTCACTGTCAACTATAGAGGAAAATTCTATTTCTGGAAGATACAATGTAGTTCCAGTAAAAGTTTAGCTTCTGCAAACACACACAATGCATCTCTCTGCTTATAATTACTTTTTTTTCTTAGTGAAGTCTTTTTCATTTCTTACCCTCCAGTGTCCAAAAGAACAGAAAAATAAAACAGGATTTATGCTATGAAATGACCACTGTTGAAGAGTACTTTCTGTTTTTCCACAAGAGTTAATTTTTAGAGCTGAGTTTCTTCAAAAATAGTCTGCAATAGGCTACTCACACAGGCATGTCGCCGCAGGATTGCAGCTGTAGGCTGCTAATCTTTTTCTGATCCTTTGTATCCTATTACTAGCATTTACAGCAAAAAAAAGCCTGCACAGACATGTAAGAAGTAGTACTCCTTTCTTTTTTTTAAAGCCACTTACACTTTACACTTTAAAAATTGTAAATAGCTTTATTTCCTGTTAATGGAGTAATTTATACAGTATCTACTATCTACATTGACAGAACTTTTTATCCACTGGCAAATGTGCGGCATTTACTGAATCAATTACTTGAGTTATGAAGAGAAGCACAAAGCCTCATTGCCACTCCATTCTTCTCAATAACAAAGGAGAAAACACATTAAAAACTAGCATTGATGGGTTGTTGTGAGATTCAGTCAATGAGCACTCCCAGAGTTGAAATTAAAAGGCAGTTAGGAGAAAATTGTTTTCTCTGGTCATCAGTCACAATGTGAAAGGCCTTTTTCACAATGATTAATTAAAAGCTGAAAAAAGACTGAGCTTTAATAAAGTGTCTGGATGGGTTTTTGGTAGCATCATGAGTTAATGGACAGTGGCTTGCCTTGACTAAGTGTTATTGCTCTAGTCCATAATTTCATCTTGAAAATTGGCAAGGGAGTGAATCTTCCTCTTAGTAATTGAGTATTGATTTGAAAATAAATGTCACTGAAACTCCCACTGAACTGTCAGGATATATTCTGGACAGCACTGACAAGAAATGGCTTTTGGTTAGTGTGAAAGTTATGGATCAGCTTGATACTTAAATACATAGAGCTCCACTGCAATCTGTCTTCTGATTTATCAAGTTTCAGATGGTCAATATATGACATTGCAGAGGAAATAACATTTATGTGCCTGAAGCAAGAACAGAGAAACATTATGGGTGTCTTTTTGAAATGTTTCCTTCAATTTAAAAAACAACAGGAAAACTTTGGTTAATGCCTCAAATTCCCACATATAGACATTAAGCTTGGACCTATGTTAATTGTGCTCAAAAGGAAAGTGATTAATTTACACATTATGTTAAAATAGCATGTAAGCAGCAGCTGTATGGGCTGCGTAACCTGACAGATTATAAAACTGACAGTCACCACCTTTAAGGCTTTAAGTGCTGTAATCTATTGGCTGTATTAAAAGGTATATAACCTACACTATAGAAAGTCTTAAAACTTTCACTAGTGGTATATAATCGACTTCGGATGTAAAGCTAAAATACTATAATGAAAGGTTATAGAGAGAAAACATAATTCAGTCAGACTTTTTTAACCTAGTAAAAATAAAGCAGATTTAAAGGCATTTAAGTGCCAAATTGCCAATGAAATTAACAGGTGTTAACCATTTTAGACAGTAGTCAGAGGGGTCTTTAGTCCCCTCTGAGGTAGCTCTATGTTATGCATGATAATATCTTTGCATAGGGTATGAGATCACTAAAGTGAATTAAAGAGTTAGACCCTTGGTTTCTCAAAAGAAAGTGAAAGGAGGTCCAGATACAAATGCTGACTGGGGAATCACCTAAACACAGCCAACAAGAAACAAGAAGCACAACTGTACCTTTACAGTGTTCATTTGAATGAAGACTGCCTTTTTTTTCCTTTTAGAAAAAATTGTAAGATCTCTTTAGTTTTCTTGCACAACTCAATGGTACTTGCCTTTCTATGAAGTATTTATATAAAAAATTGTACAACTGATATGCATGTCGGCTACAGATAGCATGGATGGCATAGGTAGCTTATACCCAAGACATGTCAGCTCTCCTTTTCTAGGTCCTTCTCTCTCTGAGTTTACATGTGTATGTAAATTCAGCAACGATGCCCATCGTTGATTATAGGGTAAGGAAGCCAGAAGGGAATTTATCTCCACAGGACATTGTTTATGAATCTCACATAAAACATAAAAATGTCTAGTTTCTGGATAAAAAAATCAAAACAATCTAACAAAGATGAAATTTACCTTCCTTTTTTCTGTTGTTGACTGTGATTTTACTCTGTTTTTACTAATCTTAATTACAGAAGACAAACATCTGTGGGAGATCTTTGGCTAGGATCGACAGACAAAAAGAAATAAATACTTTGGCCTTGACATAATTTTTCAGTAGCTGTTCCTATCCACTGCGCAATGAACATACATTTTACCTGTCATCATTTTACTGCTAATTTAGAATCAGGCCTTCATACATTCCTTTAGAAATTCACTATTTTGGATTGATGGAAAGAATGAGGTTTATTACTTATGTTCTCTATAGATTCTTGCCTGAGAATATATTGTACTTCACTTTTCCCCACACACATGCATTACCAAGCTACACCGCTGAGGAAGTTAAGGGATATGGGGTGTAATTCCTTCAGTGAACACGGTTTGAAGCTGCTCATGCAAGTCATGGCATGAATGGAAGCACTGTCATGCTGATTCCCCAAAAAAACCCCAACAAAACAACAAACCAAAACAACATAAATTGTTTAAAACTGTGTTCTGTAAAAGACACAAATTGGATTATTATAGATTATCTTGGAAGAATAGAATTTACTTTAAATTATTAATGACTAAATAGGTTCTTTTCAATGCATTAGGAAAATTTCTAGCATCTTTAACTGAATCAAGTTAACATGCTAAAGCAACCAATGTAAATCAAGAATCTTAATTAGCTAATCATCGTGATGGGTACTGAACTGTATTTCACTTAACCATTATATCTTATGAAGAACTATAAAGACAGATTGAGAACAGCTGAGATAATATTTTGAATGATAAACAGATAAAGGAAATATTTCCAGTAGGTCAAGTTTGATAAGTCTACCTAAGTATATCTGTCAGATCTAAGCAAATTACTGATATTTCTCAGTCACTTACAGTATGTGAATACTTGCCTCAATTTGTCTTCAAAGTACCTTCACTAGATAAAGAGTTTCTTCTTTTCCCACTTCATTTGTTGCAAAGTTTGGAAGAGCAAAATTAAGGCCCAAATTTTTAGAAATATTCTCTTAGGGAAAAGCAATGGGTGTTAGTGGCTGCTTGGTGTCTAAATACATAAAAAATACTGGTCATAAGCTATTTGACCAACGACACATAGGATGCTTACCAAAATATTATTTCCCAAGTACTTAGCTAGTACTTCAGTTGTCAGTAAGCTGTAGTGAGCATGATTTCAACCACAGCATTTGTAAGAAGAAAATTTGGAGAAGGAGAATTTTGAAAACATGGATGGACATTGTTAATGGGTGCTACAACTTAGAGTTCGCTTGGATCAAGTTCTTCACTAGATTTATAATAGACGCATTTGAAGTCTCCAAACTGGTTCTACAGTGAGAGGACTATTCACTGCACCAGTGAAGTGGACAACTAAGGGTAGTGATGTAGAAAATTGTAATAGAAATATGAAGGTTTGCAGGAATGGAGAATAAATTGGAACACGCAGTGGGAAAAGGACAAAAAGAAGTTCCTTTTAAGAGCTGTAAGAATGGCATGTGTAAACTGCAGCTAAATTAAGGCTATCAGGATCCCTGTAAAAGCACATGCAGCATCTCTGGACACCCAGATCAGGAGACAAAGAGTAAGGAGTAAATCCTAGTGACCCACAGAGGAGGGACAGGATGGAGAGAATGATGGCTGTCAGCTGCTGAAGTGTGCAGGAAAGGCATATCCAAGACAGTAAGCCCATGGTCCCCAAACAAAGAGGATGTCAGCAGACACAATGAGACACAGAAGACATGGGAACCTGACCACAACTCTGGTGCACGCATCCTGCTGACTGAAATCTGGATAGTCCTTGAGGTGAGGGCATAGAGGAATTGGAGCATGTGAATGACTGAAATAATTTTTCACTTGCAAACAAGGTTGGGCGCTGATTGTTGCTACATTTTTGCTGCAATGCTATGACAGCAGCTTTTGCAATGGTGAGAGGAAGTTGCTCTTGATTTTCTGGTAGATCTTCGAAGATCTCACAGGGTACAGTGAGTATGGAGGCACACTCAGTAACTCTGTCAGTCTGTTCTGCTTATACTAGTGCTTGGTGTCAGTACATTTAAAAGGGTGCCTGGAAAGACATTTTTTTTCACAAGGAATTGGTAGGTTTTCCTATTCAATTGTCAACCATCTTAAGGGCGCCATGAAGTCAACTCTTTCCACTCAGCAGCACAAGAAAAAGCAAACAACCTTGTTTTCATAAGAAAACCTCCTTTCAAGTTTCTACTCATGACACATACATTTGCAGTTGACAGTTTCCAGCACTGTCAGTTCCTACTGCAGGAGAGAATCCAACAGGACACAGAAACAATAAGTTAGACATCACTGCAGGGCTAGCTCCAGTTCATGAACAAATAGCAAACAGAGCAGCAGGAAAGATATTCAGTACTACCTTAGAAACAGATGGTACTGATTTTTTTCAGAGCTTTAAATTTTACTTTATTGCCCATTGGAGTCTAGAACATGAATGAATTTTTCACTCAGGGATATGAGAGAGCATTCCTTGTTCTGTCAATGTTTACAGCCCTGAGCTCTTTTACATTCACAACTCACCTTTTACTGAAGGAATCCAAATCAATAGCTCTGACCTCAGAAATATATCACACTCATAAACTATTGTTTTGTTAGTAAGAAGGAAGAAGAGAAATAGGGAAGGGCATGTTAGAATCATCCTGTTGCTATCCTACCAGTGTGAACAGAGAATTTAAATTCACAGGGCTGGAAATATAAATACAAAAGGAATCATGAACCTTGCACAGACCTAGAATTTGAAAATGATATATTGCAAGTAATGTTGAAATTAAGTATGTGCATCTGTGAAGAAAAGGGAAATATATTTTCCATTTAGATTCCTTAATGCAAAATAGATCAAAAAGAGAAAACAATATTTGTTATTTGAGATACTGCCTTTTTTTTTTTGGTTGGTTGGTTTTTTTTGGTTTGCAGGTTTTTTTGTTTGTTTGGGTTTTTGGGGTTTTTGTAAGACAAATTATTTCTGCCGTGTGGTTTAGTGACTTTTCCTTGGGTATGTCTAAGTAGAAAAAGTATACTTATTTTGGAAGCACGGTTCTCTGAGTCCAGCTACAGATTATGTTGAGTCCTAACTTTACAGGTAAATGGATCTGTACTGCCAGTGCAAGTACCACAAGCAACTGCTGATTCATGAACACTTAGGTATTTTTCCTTGATGACAGTGACCCTAATGCAGATAATTGAATAGGAATTAATGAAAACTGCAAATAGTGAAAGTGAAATAGTGAAAACTACAAATTCCTGTTGCTAGAGGTGGTAATATTTTGCAAAATAGCTGTCAATATTGTCATTTATTGGCTGGATGGTGGTATGCTTCCAAGAGACTTAACTTAGTACTCATACGGGTGGCTGGAATATCTGAATCTTGTGACAGAAACTACCATTTTCTTGCATAGACACTCAATTAAGCTCTCTTCATCAACAGGTAACTTTTATAAGATGGACTCTTCTGCTAGAAATAGAAGACATCATAGAAGGTTAGTATGTAATAGACTAGTACTATCTGAAGAACTGTGGGCGTTCTACTTCTCCAGGAGTTGCTTCATAACATTGTACTGTTTCACTGACCAATTCTGAGAAGAAAAATAATTTGTACTGTGTTATACTGCCTATACCTATCTCTTTTACAATGTATCTTATCATCACAGGATAGTACCTTAAGTAGAGATATATTTTTTTAGAAAAAATTTCTGCAAATTATTTTTCACACTAATCAGCTTCTCAATGAACAGCTGCTATAAATGATTTTGCAGTGGCTCAAAGTGACAGCTAACAGTTGTCAGTATGTGAAAAACCCAACAAAACAAGCAAAAAAAAACAAACAAGAAAAAAATGTAGTTGTTCATTAATCACCAAGATTATCAGTTGGAAAAAAATCTCATTTTAAACAGAACAAAATGTCATTGCTTTATTTTTTATTAATCCTTTTTCATACTTATAAAATTCACATTTAACCACATTGAATTCCCATGTTCTTAGATGTGTCTCATAGATGTAATTAAAAAGAAGAAAACCTCTGGTTTTCTTTTATTCAGAAAACCTTCTTTCTGAGTGAACTAATGCTTTTGTAAACCTCCTCTCCCTCGCTTAAAACTATTTGTTTCAAGTTATATATTTTCATGTAACGACAAATTTCTTTTACAATTGTTTTATGACTGCTTTTATGGATCTATTTTTTTCTGAAAGATTGAATATTTACAGTAAAACATTCAGGTTTTGTGACAGAAACATCCTGACTGTATGAAATACACATTTTGTCAGTCATAAAAACCTCTGACCAAACCTTCACCTAAATTTTTAGCAGCACAATTCTTGGAGACAGAGATGAATTAATGCATGCATTTTGTGAAGCAGAAAAGAGTATTACTGATTCATCAATACCAATTACACCAGTTACAATTTTGAAGTTTCCTTTAAGTAGAGGAATTTTTTGTGCTAGTAGAGAACAATAAACCCAAGGGCCAGGTTATTTCCAAGAAGGGAAGAAGTTTAGGCAAAATACAAGGATATCCAAAGTGTTCCCTCATGAGAGCGCTTCTTGCTAATGCCAGGAAAGGACAAAGCAGAGCAGCTTGCAGCCTGATACACCACGGTGGACACTGGAGGCTGTGGGAGTCCACAGGCAGGGAAGACCACTTGTTCTGACTACAATTACGTCCAGACCTTACCCAGGCCTTGCATGTTCCTCAATCAGTGCCTCACAAAATCTTCCTCACTTCTGAATCCATGCAGACATATGTGAATGGGCCAGATAAGTACTGTTTATGTCATTCAGTTTTCACAATTACGTTTTCTCTCCTTGCTTTACCATATTTTTGCCCACTCATTCTGTAACTTTTTGCAGCATTGTAATGAATTCAGTTAATGTGCAGCTCATCCCACCTCTACCTTCTAAATAGCACCTGTGGCTTGGAGAGTTTGTGTTCAGAAAAAAATATTCAGATGGATAGGAAAAGGTTTTATAACATCTACAAGTATCTCATATATACTATAAATACATATCCATCACTGCTTTTTGATAATTGATGATTTTTAACTTGCAGGAGCATCAAAGACTGCAACTAAGCAAACTTTCGGGACTATTAATTTCCTTTATCTTGTATATTGCCACAGGAAGGAACATTGCTCCTAATTTTAACTTAGTGAAAACACACCAAGTTAAAGATTTTTCTTAAGCAAAGCTTGTGATACCTTTTTAGACCAAGTAATACTGTTGGAAAGAAAACAGAAAATGATTTGGACATGCAAGTCTTCTTCAAGTATGAAATAGAGGCAGTAAACTTCAAGCTAAGTACTTCTGAGTTTTAGAGCTTAAGAAGGAATTTTGGCAACATTTGCAATAACAGGTAAAGTACTGATAAGGCAGAGAAGTGGGGGCTGATGTATGAATGTACTCAGTCAGAAAGTGAAACAGCAGAAAAGACAACCTGTGATGACTTAAAAATGGTGGATCCTGACGTAAGTACATTAAAGCATGAAAACAACAGCAGTTTAAGACAAGGTAAGACCAGATAAGTATGGTCTTACATCTTTCCTCTACTATTTCTGTCCCTCCTCCATGCTTCTGCCTCCTTCTTAACACCAATATTACCATTAATGTAAACTCATAGATAGTGAGAGCTGATTTATGATTTATCACTAACCGTGTGTCGCTCTTAAGCTGAATATTGGAGTTTCAGAGAACTATGCAGGTACCTGTGCCCCACATAACTGTCTTGGTTCCTGCAACATAGCTAAAGTAGAAGGTGACTCATAGGACCCAGATGTGGCTACACAGAACAAAGAAAACCAGTAGATGACCTACTGGCACTAAAGCTGCCCTTTTGGAAGAAGATTAAACAAGTAGCCTTAAAACAATTGTGTGTTTCTATATGTATGTCTTATTTGTTTTCATTATAGGGATATTTTTTAAATGTATTTCAAGCTTTGCATGCTGTTGGCTACAGTATGCACAGTAATAAATATCTGCCTTACAAAAAAAACCAAACCAGAAACAGCAAAACAGTAACTTGATGTGCTGCATAGAGATAACTGTATTAAACTTTCCCACCATGGACAGACTTCCTGTCTTTGGTGTGCTTTCATCTATGATTAGTTTAAAAAAAAAATTATTGACCTTATGTTGTTAGAAAATCATCTTACCTCTTTAAAATGAGAAGTTTCATATAGTACTTTCTTACAATAATTAGGCTTAAATACAGAAGTAATATAGGTACAACTCTTACCCAAGATCAGATGTGATGGGTGCCCACCCTGAGCTTCTAGCAGAAGTCCATCCCCCTACAGCCAGCCACGGGCACCATTTGCTCAGAAAGTCACACTCCTCCTCCAATCACATGGTCCCCCATATTCTCAGACAGGCCTGTGATTGTCTGGCAACACTAGCCATACTTTCTTGTTTGTCTCAAAGAAGGTGTGAGCAAAAAGTGCCTTTTCCTCAATACATAAGGTCTGCTGTATTGTTTCAGTCACCATTTTATGGACATTAGTAACCATTTTCACTAAAGTCATGCCTGTGTGTTTTCACATTGCTGCATAATTGGCTGGAGGTTTAGAAAAACTGGCAGTTCCCTGCCACAAAATGGCAACTGAAACAACATGGTAGCCCCTGGTGTAGGGGGAAGAGACATTCTGGTTAAATGTACTTCTGAGAAAACTGGTGGGGGTGGGGTGGGGTGTGGTGTGGTTGGTTCTGTCAGCCAATTGCAACAGACCACAAGCCAGAAAGAGGGGAGTGACTGCCCAGGCAACTGGTATACTGCAGGGGTGTGACCTCTCCCCAAAACCCTGCATCAGGAGGCCATGATACAGGGATGCTCTTATGAGTGGTGGTGCTCCGTCCTGATGCAGAGCTTTAGGGGAAAGTGGAGGGGATGCTCAGGGTCTATAATTTGCCAGCAGGTGGTTAACACCTTTGAGGAGCAAACCAGCCTGGTCCAGTTTTCAGGCTGTTGCCTGTGTTCTCTCAAATGACTTAAAACAAATCATCACTACTGAGATTGTCTGGAGACATTTCCCTGCATCACTATGCCTGTGATTCCTCTTTTTAGTTCATCTGACTCACTTGATCATGTTTACCTCTTCTATAATATAAATGAAGACACCATCGTTGCTCCAGCAGGCTTTGATTGTCTTCTGGAAATAAAAATCTGTAAGTTATTTTTAAATCCAAGTAAAATGTGTAATACTTGAAGAGCATTCATATGGCTACTGCCCAGTTGCTTTGAAACATATCTAATCATACAGAATAACATTGATCTAGTCTTACACTAGCACTGCTTACTGTTTTGCTACCATGGTAACTTGCAGCAAATATTAGATTTAGTAGAATAATTAAATTTTATTTCCATAAAAGAAATCAGTTGGAAGGATTTCTTGCAGAATTTCCATAGGCAATTTCAATTTTAAATGAAAGATTTGGGAACAAAATTTTCCATGTAATTTTAGGTTTGAATCAGTCTTATAATTAATATCTTATTTTAAAAAAGCAAAATGAAATGACAATTAAAAGAGTTATAAATCACTTCAGTGTGTTTTTTCTTTGGCACTGATTTCTTTCCAATTTGTCTGCTTTTGTGAAATATTAATTTCTTTATTTTTCTCAAAAGCAAGTGAAGAGCCAGTGAAATATAAAGCCTGTAGTAGAAGAATCAGCTCTCTGTTCCCACTGTTAAGGACTGTAGCATTCCTGGGAGGGCAGCCACAAGAGGAAAACAGGATCCCTGCAACTGGAATAGGGCAAACTTGATGCAGATAAGAACAGTATTTCACACACATTAATTGGTGCCTTTTGTTATAGCAGAGTTTTTTTGAAAGTCCTTTTTGCATATAGAACCATCTGGGGGTATAAATATTATGTTTGCAAATTATCACAGAAAAAGCTTACATTTCAGCGATCATCTTGCCCAAGAATGTGTTTCCATGAATTCTCTCATTGAGACACAAAATAACCAAAATCAGGAAAGTCCTGCACTGAATTATGCCCGTATGTTTTTTAAGTGCAGTCATAAACTTTCAGACTTCATCTTAAAAACACTTGAAAACACAAACAAGTACATGTAAAGAAACTGAATACTGGTTAACCTGCACTGTGAAATTGTCTTTCCTCTGTCTGTCAGAAGCACCTTAATATCCATGCATTGAAAACAGTAACTATTCTGATTTCTAACTCCTTTCCTTCTATTCCCTTTTGCTACCTTGAAAGATTTGAGGCAGCCCATTTTCCTGTCATTTTCATAGAATCATAGAATGGTTATGGTTGGAAGAGACATTAAAGATCATCCAGTCCAACCCCCTGCCATCGCCAGGGACACCTCCCACCAGGCCAGGTTGCCCAAAGTCCTGTCCAACCTGGCCTTAAACACTTCCAGGGAGGGGGCATCCGCAGCTTCCCTGGGCAACCTGTGCCAGTGTCTCACCAGCCTCACAGTGAAGAATTTCTTCTTAATATTGAGTCTAAATCTACTCTCTTCCAGCTTAAAACCATTCCTCCTCAGTCTACTGCTACCTGCCCTTCTAAAAAGCCTCTCCCCAGCTTTTCTGTAGGACCCCTTCAGGAACTGGAAGACCCTCCCATACTATCACCTTTGGAGAGGTGACCTGTTTGTGTCCCAAGGATACCTGAAGGAAACATTTGATTCTTGCAACATTTGGTCACATTGGTTTGACCACTGGCTTTCTGATGAGACAAATGCATTCCATTTTCAGTCTTCTAGGGAACTTTGTGGGAGTGAGGGGTTGTTTGTTTGGGGTTTCCTTTGTTCCCAAAGGAAAATGACATTTTTTTCACACATGGAAACAACACTGCTGTCAATAAAACAGCCTTTTTTCTTTTTTTTGTTTTTTTTTTCATTTTTTTTTTTTTTTCCTTCCAAGGTGAAGAAAGATGTTTAATATCTGAAATACTGCAATAAGGGTATTGTGATGGTTCCTCAGGGGAGTTTTAGATCACCAGTTACATGTTTGTCTCCCTTCATGGCCAGGCCTCATATGGACACTGTGTCCATTACAAGGGGCCATGAACAGGAAGTCTTCTCCTGTTGTATGAATGTCAACAACAACATAACATACCACCTGCCATGTAATGCCCCCTTTTACCTACAGTGGAAGACCAGAAAAATGCCAAGCAGCAGGCTGTTGGAAGGATCTGATTCTAGGAAAAGGCACTCTCTCAATAAAGGCAGATTATCAGAGGCCTACAAACATCTTCTCAGTGCTCAATAACTCTAAGTAATTTGTCTCAATTCTTGACTACATCAGATGTTTTTAGGAAGACAATTTATTGCTTAGGCTTTACAAAATGGAAGATGACAATAAAGGGCACAAAAGAAAACACCTACCTTAAGTGATTTAAGCTTCTTTTCTTTTTCTGTTTCAGGGATCCTGCACTAGAACTCAGGAAACAGAGTAAGTAACATCAGAGTAAAAGAAAAGGTATTTCTTGTTTCATCATATTTTAAGAAATAAAGTCTATTCCTTTGACAGCTTCTGTCATTTCTTATAGTACTGCTTTGTTTCATGTATCTTGTCCCGAACAAGTCATTATTAACTTCAGTTTGCTCATGTAAATAGAATAACAATGAAAATAACATATACCAAGGACATTGCAGTTAATAATCAATTCAGATAATGTGAATGAAGGCAGTAAGGTTTTTAGGGCAGACTTCATTTGATTGCCTCTGGCATCGCACAAATATGAACATAATGGGAGCCTAGGTCATAGCTGGAGATAGAAGGTGCATTTGCTCTGTAAAAGTGCTTACAATGGAAATAGTAATTATTGTGAAAATAAAGTTTTCATTATTTAATTTTTTTGTAAACTACTCTAACTTGTCATTTTTCTGTGAAAAAAAAAATTCAGATTTTATGGTTTTAGAATTTATTTGTTCCTAAAAAGATTCAAAAGTTTTACATAATTATTTATTTCTGTGTTTAGTGCTTAGAAGATATTGCTGGCAGCAAAGTTCACTAAATCTTTTGTCAGGTGTAAAGGCAGAACATATTAGATATGGATTTATCTGTGCTTTCATACCTCTTCACATGTAACCTATATTAAAAGAAGGGACTCTTTTTCTCTCATTAGCAGTTCCTTATTCTCAGGGACAGATAAGGACTTCTGCCAACAAGCTACATTAATCCTTTAAATCAAGCAGTACTTTGCTTGAGCGTTTTATGTTCACCTCCTGAATCCATCCTTCACAAGATGACCTGTGTGAGAAGTTGCTTGGTGTAAGTTCACCACCCAATTTTGCCTGTGCTAAAGCAGGCAAAAAAATGCCATAATAATATTCTTTTTCTCATATTTTTACATGAAATTGAATATCTGACCATGAAGCAAATTCATGCATATGTGTTATCTTTTACTGGAATCAAAGAGACCTTGCTTGGTACAGCTGTTTTCCTACAAGGTTAGTCCAGGCTCATACCCATTACTACGTGCAGATTCTATATGAGGTCCTACCATATTTATGAATCTATAAGGATTTACAAGAATGCAAAGTGCGGTGTCAATTAATTATTTGCTTAGTGTTTGTCAGCAACAACAAGCTAATGACAATAAGGAAAATATTTACTTTAGTAGATTTTAGTTATATTAATCTAAGTGAATACAGAACATACAAAACTCTTCTTTTGTATGTGATATTTAAATAACTGGTTTAGGTTTGTGTAAAAATAGAATGATAATCAGTCTTTAATGTTTGACATTGTCGAGACAATAATATGGATTTCCTATACAAATGACAAAGATAGTAACACTTTAAGCAAACTTGGTTCAAATCATTACTTTTATTCTGTTTGTGTGCATATATAATACACATTGACTGAAATCAAGGTTACTAGTGGGAAGCCAAAGTGCATTATTGACTGCTGAAGGTCACTTTGCCAATCAACTGGGCAATAATTTTTTGATCCTGAAACTTTCCTCTCTTCCAGCTAAAAAGTTTGCTTACTATACATTCCATTTTGTCTTCTTTAATAATTTTTTTGCCTTGTTTTTGTTGATAATACTGTATTTAAGTTTATTATAATTTAAATCCCGAGGTATTCTCACTAAACTGAAGAAGTTTGCATTTAATGGAATTCACCATCTTGAGCAGGACATGCCAAACCTGACAGCACTATTTGCGATTTCAGCTTCTGCTTTCATATTAATTTTTTCTTGTATCTTCATTAGAAGTCCAACTATATATGCCCATGCTTTAGAAAGGTCTTTAAAATATGTACCTCTGGCAGCATGTCTCTCAGCATATGTTTGATGACACTCAAAGTAGGGACTCTGCCAGTGATGTTGACAGGATCTATATAATGCAACAAAACAAGTCCAAACAAAGCAACGAGACCAAGTCAAGCAAACCAGTATGTTATGGCTCACAACATTACTTAAAAGAAATGACACAATGCCATTGTGACACTATCAATCTCTATTCAATTTGTGGATTCTATTTTTCCTGCTGTGTAACCTGAAGACAGGAACTTGAAAGGACATTTGCATGCACTGAAGATTTCCTCCACCCTCTTACCAATATTTTCTACTTTTCTCCTAAGTCTCTCTTCCTAGAGACAGATTTTTTTCCTGTTTGCTACCTCAGAGGGACATGAGAATGGCCATAAGGAATCAGAGCAAATGGATTACCTGAGCTGCAGGTTGTGTCTTTGTTTAACATTCTTGTTTCTTCTGTTTATACTTCTGGCATTCTACTTAACCAAAATCTGCAGAACATTGACAAGAATTAGAAAGTAGAAGTGGAAAAGAGATTAAAAAGGTTCACCATTGCTTTCTCAAAATTCGGTATTTTTCTAATAGATGGGCATTAGTTCATCTCAAGCTGTAGAAAATAATCCTGAAAGAAGTGAAAATTATTTGTCCATATATTGCCAGGTAGACCCATTCCCTTAATTGAAGAGATGCAAGCTAATCAGCCAGCTTTGTAAACACAAACATAGATCTGTCCTAAATGGCTTGTGCACCAAAACTGATTGACAGACTTCTCTGCTTGGCATCTCTGCTTGCAGTAATCTGGACTCCATACATTGTGCTATGAAAAGTATCAGACTAAAACCATCATTAGGAGAAAAACTGGAGAGTTCTTCAGAGTTTAAAGGTCACTTTTGTACCCACACAAAGTCTTGAACTTAAATAAGGTCAGATATGCAAGAAACAATAATTGTAGAAATACAATGTCGTTCATTAGTATTGTTTTATAGTGCCTAGCCAGATTTATAGGATGTTATTTTTAAAGCTGATCTTTAAGGTACGGCATTCAATTAATGCAAAGCAACAGAAAATACCAATGTGACCTTCACAACATATTAGACTTGCTAGAATGCAGAGGAGTGTTCTAACCTGTTTTAAACTAAACTTAGAGAGTACTTCTTTTTCTCTGTATGTCTCTTCCTCTTCCTATTTTCCCTGTGATACCCATTTATATAGTGTAATGAAATAGCATGTATACTAACAAAAGTGGTTTTGTAGTACTTGGTATTTGGAAGCATTTATAATGTGTCTTAGAAGGATTTAAATATTTTAAGATAACAGTAAAAAACAAGCCTGTGTTTTCAAAGGTAAGCTGTTAGAAACTCTAAGGGTATTTTCACCTTGTAATGTTTCCAATAATAGATTAGTGACTAAGAAGCAAGGAACTTAGAGAGGTATTACATGTTTAATTTGCTGCTGTGGGCATGTAATTAATGAATTAAAGTACAGAAGGATGTCTCTACTTTGAGCATAATCTTGGTTTCAAGCAAAGTTTTTCCTTTGCAAAGTCGCTTTGTTAGCTTATGATAGTAGAGACATAGATGTATTTCCTCACATAAACAATCATTTCTTATCCATGAAACTCAGCGAAACTGCATTTCCATATTCACTAAGTTTCTTCTCAGGCCTTTGCTAGGGGAAGACTATAAGTTGCAGAAGTTTGTTTAGGGACATAAACTTTGGTCTCTTTTTCAGGTCAAATTAAGTTCTGTACTAAGAAGTTTAATTAAGTTCTGTAATAATTACCCAAAAGCAATGATTTTATTTTCAAAAGTGATATAAGGTATTTTTGGGTTGCGATCAGTAAGGAGGTTTTCATTCCTTAAAATATTACAAGTCAGTAGGGTTAGGCTTTTTTAAGTTTTTCTTTTATTCAGTTATTTCTTTATTTTTATTCTTCTTTGCTTCTGGATTGCTAGTTCTGTGCTGTTTATTTATAAATTCTATTTTCGTTTTTCTCACTTCTGAAATTTTTATTAGATTTTCTATCTATAAATTTGTTTACATGAATTTTACAGCTTGGTTGAGAGCTAAAAGATTACTAATTGGTGAGAGAAAAAAAGGGAGGGGAAAAAAAATCACTTATCACTAGCCTTGTCATGTAAAAGTTCATATATGGAACAAATGCAGCATTGCATTTCATTTCATTCTACATTTCATGCAGATCTTAGAGAAAACAGAACAGTCTTACCTTCACTTGCTGCCATTAATGAGACTGCTTTTTTCTGACCTATGGAAACCCCAGTAAATCAGAAATTAAACAGGTAGAAATAATTGTACAGAGGAAAACAAGCAGTATATTTAGGAAGATAAAATTCTCTGATTTTAAGCATTGTGTATACTGAAAGTTCATACTACCTCAGGCCTGCCACAGTTGCCATGTCTCATTTGTTCTTAAGCTGAATTTTTGTTTTACTAAAATAAATATATTGCATCTTGATTTTTTTTGTATTGCTACTTAAATTATATTGCCTTAAAGTTAAGGAAAAATAAAAGTGATGTTGGACTAGTTTGAGAGGTAAGCATTCAAGAGCAGATATGGAAGTTAAAGATAGTATCTGCCTCTTTTTTGGGGGTAGTTCTCCTTTATTCATTATTATATGCTT
Organism: Mesitornis unicolor; assembly: GCF_000695765.1. Lineage (NCBI taxonomy): Eukaryota > Metazoa > Chordata > Aves > Mesitornithiformes > Mesitornithidae > Mesitornis > Mesitornis unicolor. Next base: position 20,012 of record NW_010181151.1, read on the forward strand.
TGGTTTGTTTTCAAATGAGAAACAGAGTGACACCAGGAAATCAGTATCTATATTTAAAAGAGTATCTCTATATCTATCTATCTCTATCTCTGTCTCTGTCTCTATCATCTCTATCTCTATCTCTATCATCTCTATCTCTATCTCTATCTCTATCTCTATCTCTATCTCTATCTCTATCTCTATCTCTATCTCTATCTCTATCTCTATCTCTATCTCTATCTCTATCTCTATCTCTATCTCTATCTCTATCTCTATCTCTATCTCTATCTCTATCTCTATCTCTATCTCTATCTCTATCTCTATCTCTATCTCTATCTCTATCTCTATCTCTATCTCTATCTCTATCTATCTACATCTACATTTACATCTACATCTACATCTATATCTTTGTATGTGATAATCAATTTTCACAATCTTGAAACACCATAGGTTAGCCACTGAGGTGTCACAGAAAAATTGTCACCAGCTTCTACAGAGTAAGGCTATTATCCCATGTTCTTTGCCCCTCAGAACTAGCAACAAAACCACATCTTCTCTATTTTTTTTTCTTAATTGACAAGCTTGTTTTAGAATAGGTTATTAAAGAACAACTCAAAACTGTTAAAATCAACTTTTTATATCCACTTAAAGAACAGTAACATTTCAATAATTCATTTACAAGAATGTTCTTTAGAAGTGGATGAAGAAGTAATTTCCATTTCCATGATTTGCACAACCAGCTATGGTTTGTATTTTCATCTTCCACAGTCTACTTCCATTTTCACAATTCAAGTAGAACCATTAGAAATAATAAGTTCAGTCTCTGAGACAAATTGTTAAAAAAGACTGGGAATAAATCTTTTCAGATTCTCTCAAAATATTTGGATTCTTGCTTATTCTAAATAGGCCTCTGAATTCAGTGAGTGTTGGTCATACCATTTCAAGTACCTTGCTGAATTCTGACTTTAATTGTTACCAAGATTTGATACCATTGTCTGCATACAACTGAGCTCATATCCAGTCTGTTATTCTTCCTCCAGCTCTGCAGTTACCTGGGTTAATGAGGAATTGTGAAAATTATTACTAAAAACTGCAGAGGTCACTCTTACAGTGGGCTTTGATCAGTCTCCTTTTTTTTTTTTAAACGTCCAGTAAAGGCTTGCTCCAATAAGCTTTCATAAATAAAAAAGACTTTTTGATGTCAATTTGTCTTCTTAAATGAAAAGTGTTTCATTTTTTTTACTATTGGAAGCTGTAGGAAAAAAAAAAACAAAACCAAAACCAAAACCATACTACTCATAACCTCTCTTGGATTAAATTAAATAAAAATAATTTGTTTTCTGTTTGCTAAAATTTATTGCAACTTAGTCAGCCAGAAGCTCTAGCAATTCCAGATGAGGTAAGTTGTGATGGAAGGAGTGAAAAGGAAAATGTCTTTTGCTTTCCATGTGAAAATGCAGCCCACATCAGTAGCTGCAACTAGAATTATGAGAGAACACTGTCTGTATTAACAGTATCCCATCTGCACACAATTCCTATTGACTGTATTAATAGGCACTATTCCCATATTACTCTTTCTCACAGCTGTGGTACCAGGCAGCTAAAATTAAAGGTGCAAAATTTTGTCATTCTTACAATGCATCTTCCCATCCCTTCTCCACAGGCAGCAGTTGTCTGATTTTAAAAGAGAAAGGGTAACAACAAAATGTCTTGAGAGCTAGGACACTGACAACAGCTGTATCAACGTTTCAGAACACAACGTGACAATTTTCAAATATCAAGAACTACTTAAAGTTTTACTCTAAGTAAGACAGAGCCCTAAATTAAACGAAAAACTGTATTTTGGCAGTTGCTAGCATTTTATACTTTTGTTCAGAGATTCTGCCCTACTCTTACTAATAAAATAATTTAATAATTAATTCTGAATTTGGGATCTTTATATATCAACACAGGAAATAGCTTATGGTAGAATTGATTCAGAAGTAATCTTCACTTTATGGATCCTATTTAAGGAGTATGTGATTTTTCAAATAGCGTTGTAGAAATATCTAATTAATAAATGAATCTTCTGGATCCACTGAGATCAGTAGATGCTCTTCCATTCATTTCAGTAGTAGCAGCAGTTTTTGTCAACTTTATTTTTCATTTGAAGTAAAGTAGTATTATATCACTACTTATGTGGTTCAGTTATAAGAGCCATTGTACTGACCTTTCAACTCATTCTTGATTTACCATGGTAAAGTTTTACTCATTTTTAATAATTACTGTGTTCTCATTTATAGTGATCAAATTACACCTAACGTTTCCATTCTGCAAGGTAATTCACAGGCCTTGCACCTACAATGTACTCTCCATGAAATCTGATTAAAACACACAATTGACTTTTGATTAGTGCTCACAGTGTTTCAAAGGACCACAGCAGGAGAGACAGACAGTACAATTTTGAGGCACTGTAAGTACAAGCTGACCTCAAAAGCTTTGAATCATGAACAGATATTCTGAATTTCAAATCCCGTTATAGTTCTGCTGAGAAAAACCTGTCAGTTTGCTTACCAGCTAATGCACATTGTGTCCATGTAGTACATTGCTGTCTTCTAAGATACCGGCTTGCCCAGTGACTTTGTACTTTCTGTGTTTAAGAAGGCAGAAATTTTGCAAGTTAATGAAAAATGCAGCACAGTGGCCATGGTTTTTACTTTCTGCAGCTACAAAAAGATTTATAAAGACTATCCCAGAAAAATAATTGTTATTTCTAACAATATTTAGGTTTAGGCATACAGAGTACTATTTTCCCAGTGATTTTTCTGTGATTTTGTCCATTGGTTTAATGATGTCTCTGCCTTATCATCTGAGATTTTTTTCAAGGAACTGATATCAGGTCTATATCAAGATTGGATAAAAAAATTGTCCACTAACAGAACTTTTCATCACATCAGCTAAACTAGAGATTTGGATATGAAGACTCTATGCCGAAGAAACCATATTTGAAAATGCTTCACAATGTCTCTTCATCTTTGTATGCCCCAAATATTTGAATATATATGATGAGAAAGTTCTTCCGAATAGTACTGTATTTTTACCCAGCCTTGCTTTGATCTATAGGAGATAAGCAGCTCCTCCTGGTGAATTGTTAATAAATGTCAGCTTTGACAAGAATAAATCTGAAATTCCTTTTCTTGGAACAAATCTACAAATCTTAAAAAATGGTAACAACCAGGTAATTCTGTAGGTCCCAGTCAATTTTTGCACTCTTATAATCCCTAGCTTTGAAGACTTTTGTTTGGCTTCCATTGCAACATAGTGAATGATAAAAAACGTGATGGACAGTGGGCTGCCTTTTATCATTAATACTCACATAAGGTTTTATCAAACACCTTAATCTCAAACTATTACAAACACTGAGAAATTCTTTAAACAGCATTGCAGTGGTACCAATTCATGTGGAAAGAAATGAAGTTCTGATTTGATTAAAAAATCTGTGTTGTTTAAACATTTCTTCATAATTTCAACACTTTAAGTGGAAAAATGTGCATGGAATAAAACAAGAACCAAACCTTATTTACATTACTGTGTTTATCCAGGAAGCTTTCTGGCATAGTTGCCTGTGTTTTACATGCCACCTTATTTACTTACAGATCTTTTTATACTTCAGGTGACATTATCAAGTGATGATTACTGTGTACTTGTGTACTTGTGTATCTTGCAGATAGGAGGAACAGAATGATTCTTCATAATTCTGGACTTCATGTGTTGACATTGTTTAACGGGTTATGAATGTTAAAATATATCAAGGTAGGTGAGAGATTTAATTTGTCCAAACAAACTGAGGACTGCAGCAACCCTTTCAATTTCTTCCTGAAGGGATGGATGAACAATAGCTGGTGGGATCAACAGAGGTCTGGAGATGTTTATTCAACTGTTGTCTGAAAAGGCCTCTCTATTCAAGTTCATCTGCTAATATGCGTAAAATATGGTGAAAAAGATTGCTGACAGATCAAAAAATTTGGCCCAACTGATGAACAAGCTTCATCCAAACTTCATTTATTTGCTTCACTTAATTGTCTTCAAGCTGAACAATACTATGTTGTGTTTCTACTCTGAAGTCTCAAGCAGGAAGAAATTTCTAGTCCTTTTCTCCTTTTAAAAAGAACAACCTACCTGAGATGCATGTGATTTTTAATGATTCATTTTTAAAGAGATTCTCTACTTCTTTCATGCTGACTGAACACATTTTAAAATGCTTATGAAGACTGTGTTTGATGTAGATACTTTGAAAGTAAATGTGTACTTAGGGGAAAAAGGTTTTGAAAATATCTTTGCAGTTGGTATGAAGGGGAATAGAAAAGTTTGGAAATAACGTGAGAAGTATGTTTCATAGGCAGCATTTCACCTGCTTCTGTCAGAGATATTTGGCATTGGTGTAAATAGTTATAATTTCTTATAAATAAGCAGACATCCACAGATTCAAACCACATTTGGGACAAGAATTTCAAAGCAAGGCAAAACCAGTGAGGCACAAAGGATATTGGTGCTCTTTTACTGTTTTATGACGCTCAAATATAAGGTCAGAAGGTCTGAGGTTATAGCACCTAAATAAAAATTAAATCATAAGAAAATAAAGATTTTACCTTGGTGAAATGAAATTGTCTCTAGAGTATCACTACTAGTATGAGGAACTCAGTTCTATGTCTACAGAATGCCTACAAAAGCTGAGCAGATTTCTATGTTATCATTTGACATATCTTTCCTGTAACTTATTGTCGTGATATTTGGATTTGCTTAAAGAAGCAATATAATGCTTCTTTTCCTAAAGAACTCTGTCTAGGCAAACAGCATAGAATCTGGAGACGTACAGTCTCCTCTAAATCATGATATCCCCTTTGCTTTATGAGAGCCCTGTTACTACTAGACTTATTCCAAATCTATAACAAATACAGAGATCATGAAGACCAAGGAATTATAGAGACATCAGGTCTGATATATGCAGTGTGCCATAGTGCAGAGGACCCTGTGAAAACACAGTTGGTAGTTATGATGTTGTTTTTTTGGGACCACAAGTGATCCTTTCTTGTGCTTCACTGATGAATAATGAGAAAATTCACCTTATATGTGTGAGATGGGAGTCTATTCCTTCTGACATCTAATGAGTCTCTGCTTGACTTCTTTCAATTTATAAGCAATTCCCTATCTGTCAGGCTACTGGACCCAGGGAGGAAAGAGATTCTTAATCATTTCTATTTCACCTATTGTGTTTGGCAAGCAAAAATCAAAGCTTAATCATGTGAGAAAGCATGAAGGTGAGCATGAGTTTCTGACTTCATAGTTGGGCACTCCCTTAAGGAAGCCTGTTCTGATCAGTGCTCCAGAAATGACCAGCAGGTAGATAGACAACAAAAAGTTATCTACATTTAAATTATCATTGAAATGAAGAGCAGATCCTATGATTCACCCACAATACCCAATCCTCTAACAACTAGGCTGGAGAATTATTTTTGTTAGCTTTTTTGCAGGGTTTTTTTTCGTGTTTTTTTTTTGGGGGGGGGGAGGAGGGGGTTGTTTAGGTTGTTTGGGGTTTGGTTTGTTTTGGTTTGGGGTTTGGTTTTGGTTTTAGTTTTGGTTTTGTTGTTTTCCTTTTGGTGGCCAGTTACTTGTAGCCTGTTCTATTCAAGTTGAGACAGCTTGAATTGAGACACCAAATACCTGTTCCTCTGTTCCTTTTAACAAAATGATACGTTGTCTCAGGAGTGACTTCCCAGCCTCTCAAGAAAAGAAGTGAACTAAATCGATTTATAGCTGGGAGTTTTGATCAATAATATTCCTGTGTAAAAGTGAACAGACACTACTAGAGACACTAAAAAGAAAAATGCTTTCCTTTTCAGTTATGGAGAATTTCAAAGAACTTAAAAATATTGCTAAGGTGCTTACTGTCAAAAAAACTTGAGTCCCATTTCAGTTAAGTTTTGGCAGCATGATTTGTTGTCTTCCACATTGTTTTTTTCTGAATGAACATGAGATGAAGCAAGAATCAAACATATACAGGAGGCCACAGGGACAATGAATATTGACAGTACTGTTACTGTTTAATTAGGAAGCTTTCTTTGTGGCTTTAAGAACTTTATTCTGAGTTTGATGTGAAGTAAGCAATATCAAGCATAATGAATGGCATGAAGAAGTATCTGTCTTCTTCATCCTCTATGGCACTGCACATTCTTGATAACTGAACATCACATCCTTTTTCTACTGAGATATAAACTTTCCTGGAGTTTACTGTACTCAGTAGCACCCTTCAGAAAAATTCAGTTTTGACTCACTGTCTGTTTTGAGGACCTTTCAGCAAGAATACAAAAAAAGAGTTAAAAGCTGCTACTAGGCTAAAGACCTTTGTGGAAATCCTGTTCATTGTTCAAGTGGAATGGAAGAGCTGTCTTTATAAGGAAAAAACTTCAATTCAGCTTCCCTCGATACTGCTCTGTTCTCTATACCTGCCTTGAGGTTATTGGTATCATCATAGAGAACTTAACACTCACTATTCCATATGCTAGCAGAAATCACCATGTCTCTGTGTGAATAAACAGAAGAGATATAGTGAAACCAATCTCTACAGACCTTGAAAACCTGAATGTTTACTATCATCTTTTGGTGTACTCAGGCAAACTCATGTGCACATATATATATATGTACACACACACACACATATGTATATGTGTGTCTGTGTATGCATAGATACAAATACACACAAACACAGTAAAGCAAACAAGACTGAGGACTGCAGAAAAAAACCCCAACCTCTGCAGGTTCTAACTCGACAGAAGTTTTAAAGGATCTCACATACAGTATGAAGTATGAACAAAGACTTTCCACAGAATAGCTAATTTATCAAAAATTCAAACCCTTATCTCACAGAAACCCATTTGTGTACCCATGTTGAAGAACTATACATTTAAAGAATATGGTTTGGAATGCCACTTTATATAGTCTTTTGAGTGTTGTGAAATACCCAGTAATTATGACTGAAATATATTATAATCCAGCTGTCTTCTCATGTAAGAGGTGACGTGCACTTGCATATTGTGTATTATGTAGGTACACAAATGAGAGTTACCAAGATGGTTACATAGAATTTGGCAGAACTACTTGGTAGCAGAGTGGATACAGGAATTTGAGAGTCAGGTTTAAAACATAGTGGGTATTTCAGAGATTGCTCATCTCTCATATGTGTTTTGAGTTTCCTACATGAAGTAGTTCAACTTATGCTTACATAACTGAATAATCATTGGTGAAGAGATTTGAACCTTGACTTACTACAGTTCTGCAGTGTGCTATAGCTGTTGTCAATGCAACTTACATCTCCAGTTATTTTTCTGATTGTAGTTAGAAATTCACATTCTTAGCTGATAAACTCCTCTTGATTATATTTCCACTGAAACTTGAAAAGTGAAAAGTTTAAATTTCAACAAATTGACATCTTCTGCTGAAAGAAAAATCCTTCATAAAAGAATTCCTGACAATTTCAAACTAGAAGGTAGAGTTCAGTTACAGGCACACACACTCATAGCCTGTCATAGAGGTTATATGGGAAGTTTCATTATTTAAAGATTATAGCATTTAATTTTTCATTATACATATGATTTAAGTTCAGAAGTCAAAATGAAATATCACAATGATAAACAGCAATCTGGAAAGAAATGGCAATAGCAGTGAATTACAGGAAGAGGTTAAATGCTAAGCTGACACTAATTCTACCACATCCTCTATGTGTAGACCTCGAGACCGCATCTGGAATATTGTGTCCAGTTCTGGGCCCCTCAGTTCAAGAAGGACAGGGAACTGCTGGAGAGAGTCCAGCGTAGGGCTACAAAGATGATCAAGGGAGTGGAGCATCTCCCTTATGAGGAGCGGCTGAGGGAGCTGGGTCTCTTTAGTTTGCAGAAGAGGAGACTGAGGGGAGACCTCATTAATGTTTATAAATATATAAAGGGTGAGTGTCACGAGGATGGAGCCAGGCTCTTCTGGGTGACAAACAATGATAAGACAAGGGGTAACAGACACAAACTGGAACACTGGAACACACTTAAATTTGAGAAGAAACTTCTTCTCAGTGAGGATAACAGAGCACTGGAACAGGCTGCCCAGAGAGGTTGTGGAGTCTCCTTCTCTGGAGACATTCAAAACCCGCCTGGACGGCTTCCTGTGCAACCTCATCTAGGTGTTCCTGCTCCGTCAGGGGGATTGGACTAGATGATCTTTTGAGGTCCCTTCCAATCCCTAACGTTCTGTGATTCTGTGATTCTGTGATTCTGTGATTCTGTGATATAAAAAGAAAATTCATCATCAAGATAAAATCATAACACAAAGGATCAGGCAGGTAATACTAAAGGTGAACCAAAAGGCAGTGACAAAGTTCATATACTTTTCCACTTCAGCAAAGATTTGATGTAAAATCCAACAAAGATATCTTTAATTGTTAGTATTTAAAAGGAGATCTTAGTCATTGACAAAATCTTGATCATTCAATGAGGACAAAATTCTTCACGGACCACACTTGTTTTTCCTGTTAATCCAAATTGGGTTTCAAGGCAGTAACTGCATAAATTCTCAGTCCCAAAGGATGACAGAATGCTGGGGAAATGCACTTGGTTTAATGCTGTTTTCATTTAACCTTGTGAAAAAAGTACATTTTGTGATACTGATTCAGAGTTTAGCAATCATTCTCCTTGTGATGAGTTCCCGCAGACTGTCTCCACACAGGAGGAAACAGCAGAAGAAACACAAACCACTTGAAGCTGAGATAAAATTATTCAGACTGGTTATTAATTGCCAGTAGTATGACCTGGCTCACTTTGTGACTTATGGAAACTGTTCTCCCTGTGGTTTATGCATATTTGTACAGGGCTAAGTGCTTGTCTTTACTTTGGCTTTTAACTTTGCAACCATTAGGGAAATTCTTCATATTTCTATTTTTCTTCCTTGCATAGACAAATAATGGAATGAAACAGGTAGAATGGTGTTTCGTAAGGATTCGTGTTATAAGTAGGTAGTAAAAATATCTGATGCTGTAAGGTGATGTCACATTTACTGAAAGGCCAAAGAAGCACTTGTCTGGACATGTGGATGATATACAGTGAACAGAAAGAGTAGATGAAATTACCTGGATGTCAGACGATCTCATCTTCTTCCAGTGAAACTTATCTGAGCATTGCAATCAGATCTGGGCAAATCTCAGAATATAATCTATCTAAAGAAAGTGTTTTTATTGTAATTTGGCACAAAATAAAATATTTTTCCTGATATTTTTTTCTTTCAAGTGAATATTTTCTACAGAAAAATCTAAAATTAAATGAAGAATTTACAACCCAAGACATGTATAATTCTAGTGTATGTGGTTCTTAGATTTTTGGGATTTAGTTTTTCTATATGCTACATTATGATATGTCATAATACATAAATACATACATATATATTATTTTATTTCAGCTTTTCCTCTCTGGCAATTATCACTGAAACATAGAACATTTAAACATTTGGATGAAGTTAGCATTCAAATTTAAAAATATTAACAGTTAAAAAAATGTCTGCCATCACTGGCCAGAAAACATTATTCACCTCATATAAAATACTACTCTTACAATGCCTTCTATTAATTCCTAAAACCATTTGTCTTTCTCACAAACAACCATTCTTCATGACAGGGCATTATTTGAAAATGGTTATTCAGGCTATATAGCATCTTTGATATGTCCAAAAGAATATAAATGTTTCAGAGGAGTTCAGCCTCTGGATAAACAGTACACACGTGTGAAATTTGCCTCACTCAACACCTTGATGTTTGCAAAACACTGCACAAGCTTCCACATTGCCACGTGTTGGCCCATGCATTAACTGTCTTTGTACAGTTGGTCAAAAGATCTTCCTTTTTTTTTTAATTCCTTCACTCACCTTGAAGGCTGAGAGACAGCAATCAGGGCAATGCTGTTTTAGCTTTATGCCCGATGTATAAATTGTAATAGTATTTCCTTTTTTCTATTTTCATCTTTTCAACAAAGGGGTCACCCAAAGTTAAAGTCAGAGGACTGGCAGAAAGTGTCTTCAGTTGGAACTTCTTTGGAAAAAAAGATTTTTCTCAGATAGTAAAAACTGAAATTTGAAATGGGAAAATATCTGCATCTCAAACTTACCTGAAAATTAGGTATAATCTCAGGCACTTCTGGTAAAACAAACAAACAAACAAACAAATAACAAAACCCACAAACTTAAAAAAAAGCAGGCCAAATTAACTAATAAGTTACCAGGAATTTTTGTGTGATCTTTTTAGACTAACAATACAATTTCTAAACAAAAATAGAAGTATTAGTAATTAAAGAACAGCTGTCTCTCAGTAATAAATTTTAAGATAGACATCTTTAAAACTTAATTCATGTATTCATTTCTTTAAAAAGGACATTTGTAACCACCTCTTTCTCACAGCTTTCACATAGACTGTTCTTTTCTGATTAAAAAAAAATAATAATCTTTTCAAGCAACACCAATCCATCTATCTTTCCTTACCTTACAGAGCCTCCTTGTTGTCAGATAAGCCCTTCTTGATAAATTTTGATTTGAGCTTCATGAGTAAGTAAGATGCACTTCAAAATAAACTTAAGTAATGAACCTTCCCAACCGTATTTGTCTTTGCATAAGTACAAAAGCCTTTTTTGGAGGGTAGTCCAATGATCACAGTGCTGAAAATCTGATATACTCGGGTTAAAACACTTTGAGTGTATGTATTACTTGAACTTCAGGTTTCTTTCTGAAGGGCTAAAGCTTCATGACTGAGGGTGACATTCTTGGAAAAATCTGTAATTTCCCTTGGCACCAGTCTTCATTTGCTCAAAATATTCCATCCAGTGACACCTTCCTTTTTCCATCACAATTCTGATGTCTGACATTGATGACAATGGCAGAATAAATTTTGGGGGGGAGGGGGGTGTCTCTCTGTGATTTATTGCTTCAGTATAATATTTTTCTTTTGACATTCATAGCTGTCCCTTAGGAAGAAATCCTTGTATACAGCCTGTGTATTCTTCTTTATAGGCAAGCAAACTGCTTAAGAAGAAATAAGAATGGGATCCAGACTTCTCCGTATCCTCTAATAATTTGGACTTTCAGCTTTTCTTTACATATGTTGTTTTGATATCTCTGTATTTCTCACTTCTAACTAAGCTGAAAAGAAGAAGCTGTACCTGAAACTCAACTTTTCTCAGAAGACATGCACCTTTTTCAAAGTAAAAGGGCTGAGATTATAAAAAAAATTTGTGTGTTCCTTCATAAACCAATCTCTGCAGGTCACAGACATTTCTCAAGACACTATATACCACCTAAAAGGACTGGGCAAGAACTGTGAGGTGAATGAAGAGGAAGTAAAGGAAATACTGGAGGACAGGAGATATCAAGAATGAAGTAAGAACACAGAAAGACTGACTTGGACAAATTGCAGTTCAGAGCAGGACAGCAAAAACATCTAACCATCACTTCTTGTCTTTCCTTTTTCCCAAGCAGCCTACAGGTATAGGTCCTCCAGGCTTTCAAAACTGTCCCTGTTGATGAAAAACAGCAACTCTCATCAATCACGCTGATTCAAAGTCAAATACAGTGAAGTAGGAGCCTTCCCAAAATCTTATGACCACTGCATCAAAAGCTACAATAAACATGCCTGTAGACATATGCAATTCATCATTTACAATAGCCATGGTACCTCTAATATGGGTAGCTAAATAAAACAAGAATCCTCAATATGTAAACTGAATATACCCAAGTGGATATGTTTATTTTTAAAGGAGAATTATGACTATTCCCATTAGTATCTTTGAAAACATTTTGCTAATGTTTTATCTAGTTTGTGATTATAAATGTTACCATTAAAATTATATCCTAGAGGTCACAGAGTATTTAACAATTAAATCTTTGACCTTAATTCCATTCAGACTGAAAGTCAAAATTTTTCATGATAATACATTGACTCCAGTTTTGTAATGTAATTCTTCTGAATGCTTATGACAGTTTCAAGAAAAGTAGCATCTATGGAAGTAGGGTATTAAACGAATACATAGAATTATCAGTTATATCACATTTTAATGCATTTCTCTGAGGTTTAAACATTTGTAACGGCAGGGTTTTGACAGTATAGTCTACTTATTTATTTTTCACTTTTCCTGATAGTTAAGAAGAATCATACATAGCTGTATCATGCCAGTTGCCTGTTGATTTTGGAAAAGAATAGTCTAAATATAAAAAAGGATTTTGAATAGTAATCTAGAACATTTAGCCACATGATGATTATTCTCTACAGAATACATTAAGTGAATGTTCTTGTGCAATCACAAAACACTGAGGTTGCTCCATTGATTTTTGGTAGTTCTCTCTGATAGAAGGCTGAATCGAGTCCTTCAGAGCAGCTAGGGGAAATGCAGGATCGGGACATGAAGCTAAGCCAACAAAGATCTGAAAAACAGAAGTGCTGTTTAATTAAATATTTTAGATCATAACTTCTAGCAGACAGCTTTGTACAGCTCTGTAACCAGCTGATTACTGCTTTATTGAGTGACTCATACTGCACTGAAATAAGAGATTAGATGAAGTATGAAGAACTACACTCAGAAAAGATGAAAAGCAGGGGAAAAAGTAGCATAGCACCACCTCTGTAGCAGCCAAAAGAGGAGGCAATTCAACTGCTCAGTATACATGGTCAAAAGAAGGTGTGTTTGTTTCAGATTTTTTTGCCTTTAAAAAAAAAATTAGTGGAACACATGTTTTCACAAAAATATAGTGTTTTCACTGAAAATGTTCCTAGGCAGAAATACTTTTCTTTACTTAGTGGGATATGTACTAGTTTTCTGATTTGATTTTCCAGATAGTAGAAGAAAGGGGAAACTGTAAATATAGAGGAAAATATACACCCCTACTTATAAAACAAGCAGGAAGGGAAGGTTTGAATGTCATTTAATGCAAAATTATCTTTATTATACTCCTGACATGCAGTCCATTTCATAGCAAAGTCCTAAAAAGGGAAGGAAATGGTTTTTCTTCTCCTTTTTCCTTTAAACAATATTGCAATCCTATTTAAATCAGATATCGAGCTTTTGTTGTTATTGTTGCCTTGTATCACAGAATCACAGAATCACAGAATCACTCAGTTGGAAAAGACCTCTGAGATCATCATGTCCAACTATTCCTGTCTACCCACTAAAACATATCCTTAAGCACCTCATCTACCCACTCTCTAAGTACATCCAGGGATGGTGACTCCACCAC
>NW_010181152.1:0-209 GCF_000695765.1 Mesitornis unicolor
CGGTGAGTGATTTTTACCTAAGCTTTGCGCTCCAGATCCGGCTCTTGGTAAGGCCGGCTTCGCTTTCGGAGGGATTCAGAGGCAAGGGAGGGCAGGGACCGCCGGGCCCGGCAGCAAATCGTCCCCGGCAGAAGGGCACACCCCCCCACCCGGTTACCGGTGCTTGGCCGAGATTTGGGAGCGTCGGGTTTCATAGGCGGGGGGGGGGG
>NW_010181152.1:240-50056 GCF_000695765.1 Mesitornis unicolor
GGGAAATGTTTAGGGAGGTGAAGGGCTTCTTTGAAACAAAAAAACCTCCAAAAACTGCTATTCACTCCTTGAATATGAAAGTAAAGTGGCGTTGCTGTTTTTTCCCTGTCTTGTACATACGTCTCTCAGAACTGCTCGAAGGGACACAACTCCGCAGCCTGTCTGATGGGATCAGTGCAAGTAGCCCTGCCTGGAGCAGTGGCAGGTTTGTATGAATGGCTCAGCTGAGCTGACAGAGCTGTAAAAATAGTTCGTCTCTCTGCTGTCCTTATGGGCCCCTTTGTGTTTAAAAAAGTTACAAGCAGGTTTGGTAGTTGTCTTTTTCCTTTTCCTTCCTTTACTTTTTTCATCTGCCCACTTGCACTTAGAGGGTTTGGAGCGGGGGCTTAGACCAGCAAATCTGTGCATGGAAAATCTTCCATCCTCAGCTTTTCATAAACAGACACTGAAGTGTTCTGTACTATTTATATGGAGAGCCCCAGCTTCATAACTGGTTTCTGTTTTCTTTTCCTGGCAGTCTCTGCGTGTCGTCTTCTCTTGTGATCTGCTGGAGTGACTTCCCTGGTCAGGTTGCCATGGGCTTCCTCCAAACGTACCTCTGAACAGATCCAGAGCGGCAGGAAAAACAAACAACTCTATAACCTTTAAACTTTAACAGCTTCCCTTGTCTTCTCCTTTCTTCCTGTGTCTTGTGACACTTGTTTTTGTTGAACTTATCTAGGAGCAACCTGAGATGTTTGTAACACAGCCCGCACGTTTCTGGTGGTGGCCAGCTGCTGCTGTTATCTCAGCCGTGTTACTGATTGCTGTAGTCTCCTTTCAGAGTAGGTGTGAACCAGGTCTGAACTCTCAGGTACTTTCTCTGCCCAGCTCTCAAGGGATCTGACTTCTTACTGAGATGGGACCCTTTCTGGGGCCTCTTTGTTTTACTTGTTTGCTGCTTCAGATCAAATCTTATGTGAAAAGACATTTTGTCTATTTTGTGTCTTCAGCCCTAACCATCTGCTCTGGTTTATCTCTGTGATAAGGCAATATTTAGGGAAGCACTTGAGGAAGAGGCATAGGTGGGAGTTTGCTTTGCAGCGGGAAGTTGTGGGGTGGGCACAAGATTCTCAGGTCTGAGACCAGGGTGAAATTTGCAAATCAGTCACACTGTAACATGGACACAGGAGCAGCTTCAGCACTGGGGAACTTGTATTTCTTATCCATTTTTCGTTCATTTTCTCAAGTATTTGAGGATTGTTATCTGAAGTCCTGCCTCAGCACGTATGTGAAGCATGCTCCATATGGCATTTGGGGCAGGTTCAGGTAACTCAGGTGGTGAGGATGGTGCTGGAGAGGAGCTAAGCCCAGTTGAAAATCACTCAACTGAAGGAGCTAGGCAAATCAAATTAGTGAAGACAGCCAGCCTGGGAACAGATGACAAGATGCTGCATGACACATACTTCAAATGTGTGAAGATGAGTGTCTGGTGTATAATATGGTCCCTCCAGTGCTGGAGGGAGTGCTGGACACAGCCCTGGATGGGGACAGGGAGTGTATGCATATCTATGTGTGCGTATCTAGGTGTGAATTATGATACTGCTTTTGTCCCTACAGTGGTAACCAACCGCTCCCCAAAGCCTGCAGGAGTTCAGGTCCTTCTTCTTAACAGCCAGAGGAGGTTTTAGGCAATGTTTACAAGGTAGGTGAGTGAAACAGGAAGGGCAGGATGTGGCCATCTGTGGAGGTGGAAGAGGATGGGCAGCGCGTTGTGAGGTGGAGAGGGAAGTGGCAGCGTTACAAAAGAGAGGGTGTTGAGCAGTGCCTTGGCCTTGGGTGTGAGTAGGTGGAGCAGGACAGGCAGAGCTTGTCTGGGGTACTCACAGCAGTGATGGTGGCTGACGCTCGGGGACCATGGAGAGGGCAGGTTTGAAGAAGCAGTGTCAGCACTTGAATTGAGGAGCAGATTTACTCCTGTCTTTTATAGACTGTAATTGAATCGCAGTGCATGTAGCTGGCATTGCTTAAAACAGCGGCTGCAAGAACTCCAGCTAGGAAGCATTTAGCTGTAACAAGCCGCGCCAAGCCCCCCTGGCCTGACCTTTAACCACCATCACATCGGTCTGTCTTTGCTTATCAACTTTATATCCCCACAGTGACTATTAGTATCACTCTAACCAGGGCAGGCTGCTCTGTTTTCCCCCCATTGCTCAAGCCTGGGAACGTTGCATGTCCCATAACCACTGTCTGCTTGCTGACCATTAGACTTTGCAAAGACTATCACTTTTATATGATAGCCTGTCAGATTGTGGCAAGGCAAATTTATTACTGTAGCACTGGCAATCACTTTGGTTTGCTTGCGATGCATGCACAGATGCCCAGGACAGCCTGGGCTGCTGCAAGTGCACCCATGCTGGTCCAGAACTTGCAAGCTGAGTGTGTGGTTTGATGCTGTGTTAGTACTGAAATGAAAAGATCGGAGATGAGTGTCACATTTGTTCCTTCTGTCCAGAGCCAGAGGGCAATGAGCAATGCCCTGTCTTGCAGCCCCAGACACTTCAGTGTCTCTCAGTGCTCTACTATCCAGTTGGGAATGGCTCTCCTCCTTGCCCATCGACATGAGGGCCTCCCATCTCCACGACTCTGAACTCTGGCCAGAATTTCAAATGAGCTCCTGTGAATCGAACCTGGCAGCTGCACCAAGATCTCCTGCGTGGCAGGGGAGCGGGGAAGACAAAACAACACCCCAGATTAACAGACCAGGCACAGAATTGAAATCCTGCCCTGACAGCAGGCAGACAGACCTGTTTGGTACGAGCGTCCATAGCAGGGTTTCTGGTTAGCCTGACCACTGGAGCAATCAGCTCTGCCAACCTCAGTGCCGGGAGCCGGGCACAGTGCGCAGAGAGAGTGGGAGGATCTGAATATGCTTTCTGGAGTCAGCAACTTGCAGTGGTTTTTCTGGCATTAATTTGACGTATACCACATCTCATCTTCTAAACTCTCCCTGGGAAGTGGCATGTGGTTCCACTCGTCTATATTTGAAGTACCGAAGGCTTTCTGCCTTTGCAGCACATTAGAAAGTTGGCTTGCTTGAAAAGGACTTTATCCTGCCCAGATGGGGCTGGGGTAGATACTGCGATCAAGTAGATTGTTTCCATTCTGGAGCCTTTTAAAGTATAATTTGGGAAACAGGACTGCAAACTCACTTGCCTCCTCTGCAGCCCCACATTCATTTTGCAGAGCGACCATGATTGATCTGGCAGAATGGGCTTTATTCAGTAGCAGAACTAGAGGGCAAGCGGGGAGGACAAAACCCCACAGCAGCCTCTGAATTGAATCACGGGCTCTGAAAAGCTCCGCTGGGGTTAAGGCGTAGCAATGAAAAGCTATTGTCTGGAGCCCGAGCTGTGGCTAAAAGCGTTATTTAGCCCATTTGGACAGTGGTTGTAGGAGGGTGTGGTATTCCCAGGAACTGCAAAGCCAATGTGCTTAGTGGTGAACGTGAACTTTATTTGATTGCCTCGCAGGTAGCTCAAGAAGATTTATGGAGTAACTCAGTTGCAGAGTAGCAAGTCAAATACCTGATTTGCAAACAAAACTGCATGTATTGCCTGCAAAGTGGATTTCCTATGAGTATTTTTATTTTGGTTGAAACGCAGTTGCCTCTGATTAGTCCACGTCTTACAGATCTGAGGCACTACTGCCCCTTTTACCAGTGCTTTGTCAAGGTGAAACAAGAACCTCACTAATTGGTACAGCTTGGCAATACTGCTGTGGTTTTCTATGGCAAGTGACATTCAGTAGATTCTTGTGGTGGCTTTGGGCTCAGAGTGGAGCACAGGTTTAAAGGAAGGAATGGTGGGTACTGGTGAGAATGGGACATGAAGCAGTCATGGACAGACCAAGTTTCTGAGCTCAGGTTCGCTTTAGTGAGCACGTTCAGATATGCGCCCGGACCTTCTCCAGACAATCTGATCTCCTGGAGCCTCCAGAATTGGGCTTGGAAAACCTCCCAGTTTCTGTCTGAGCCAACAGAAGGAGCCTTTCACATGGTCTCTCTGTTTTCTGTCTAGGATATACAGGCTAGACTAGAAAGTGAGAAAATGAGAAGAAATGATAAGGATGCCTTCCATTCTCAAAGGCTGGGGCGGGATCAGAAATTCTGTGCTGCGGAGATGGGGTCAGCTGTCTTTCCCTTGCTTGCCTGTTTGCAAATACAATGAAACAAGGCGAGTTTGTCAGGAAGGCCAGATCCAGCTCTGTTACAGATACCCTCTGGTTCACGGCAGGGTTACGTTGCCCGAATTCCAGCGTGCGAAATCACAGTTGCATCTTTGCTGCGTTAGTCATCCTGAGGAAGACAAGAACAAATTTGGCTGACACAGGCAAACCACGAAATTCACCGGCGCTGCTGGAGATGAACCCGATTTGTTAGAAAGCAGAGTCTGCATCCCGGCAGGCAGCAGGGTGGGCAGAGCAGACGATGCGGTGAAGGTCCTTTGCTGCCCACCTGGCAGCAGCCCAGGCTCCATGCTCAGCAAGTGCAGCGCTGCACTGACTGCCAGGTGCTATTTTAATTCCTTTCATCTCAGGCACTCTTTACAGGAGAGCATTATTAGTGTTGAGCATTTCAGGCAGCTCCAAGCTGTATACCTGATAGTCCACTGTGTTACGCAAGGACATGAAAATCATCTGAAAATGTCTTTGCATTTGTTCCTTCCCCTTTCTTGTTTTCTGTCTCCCTGTTCCTGTTGTCTGTTGGGGTTTTTCCACTTTTGAAGCTCAGGCTGTGTCTGTGAGTATGTGAATGCCTGCATGTATTGAATCTCCCTTCTCAAACCTTTTGATGGTGTTCAGCACTGGGAGATTGCATTTCAAACGCAGCTTTATCTGGGTTCTGCATTTGACAGTGAGTTGCCACACTGCTCTTTCTCCTAAGCAGCTTTGTGAGGAGCTCTTCCCTGCAAAGACAACTCAGTAGGTGACTTTAGGTTTCTAGTTTGCTACTGTGTACAGTAAAAAGGGGGAAATTGGTTCTATACCAGTAATTTTGTCCTGGGATGGCGTTGCTGGCCTGGGCACCAGGTTGTGTAGTCCATGAAGGTGTTGGAAAGGTACAGGTATTTGGGATGAGGGAGCAGACATGTTACTAATGGGTAGAGAATTTATCCCATCACCTCCAGGGAGAAGTTGAACTTTGGCTGAATTCAAGACAGCATTTCACCACAAAGGGTTGATATTGTGAAATTGGAGAATAAAAAATGAATCTTATGCCTTGCTCCCAGCGAAATCAGACATAGCTGGCTGCTCCAGGTGAGTCTGCTCTGGTTTGGTTTGAGCGGCTCCAGGTCGTAGTGCAGTCCACACGTAGAGGACCCATGCGGTGGGCAGCATGGGAATGTTCATGGTTAGCATTTAACTGCTACTGAAAGCCCCTAGCAGAGAGCACACACCAGCCATCAAGTAAATCACAGCCCTGGGAAGAAGTGGAGCCCTGTGGGCAGGAGGCTGCTGCTCTGCAACCTCTGCTGTGGCGTGAGCGGCTTCTTCCAGGTCTTCTGAGCTAAGCCAGCAGGGAACCTTACTGCTTATTTATTTACTTATTTATGGGTTTAAATAGTTCATGGTTGAGTGGGGCAAAAAGAAACGTGTTCTGCTTGCTGCTTCCCCAGAAGTCTGATTGGCAAACAGAAAGTGCCAGCTTCGGTTCATGGGATTTGGGTTCTTTGTTGGTGTTTAGCCAACCTTACTGTCTTGGAAGAACACTTATAAATCCTGTAGTTTTGCCCTTCTAAGCAGAAATTATTCCTGATCCCCTGAAGTCCCACTGGGGAACATCTTATTCACTCTCAAATATTGTCCTCTTGAAAGGAAGTGGCATCTCAGCTGGCAATTCCCTGCAGACAGTGAGTGAAATTGGAGGTTTGTGGGCAGCCTGCTGGTGTGAGATGGAGGAGGGAACCCCAAGCATAGCTAAATACAGCCCACGTATCCACAGTCCTTCTGAGCTGTCCTCTCTTAGGCATTTCTTTTGTGATTGAAGGCTGATACAGCTTTGAGGTATTGGATTTCTAAGTGCTGCTTGGGTTTTTCAAGATGTAACAGAGCGATTCCTGGGATTTTCCTAAATCACCCATAGCAGCTCCCTACAGCAGGGCTCCAACCTGGTGACCACTGGGAGGGACAGCCTGCTGCTGGGGCATGATTTTTAGAAAGTGAGAGGTTGGACAAGCGAACTGTGGCCATTGTTTAGGGAGGAGTTTGGCCAGCTCGGTGGTTTTGGTTTTTCACCGAGGGTCTTTTCTCCCTGTGACAACTCCTCTCCTCCTTTGGGCTTTCTGTCCGCCCTGTGTGGGTGAGTGGAAGGATTTCCAAAGCGCCCTTATCTTGCTCTGCTGGAAAAATCCTGCACAAAGGCTGCAGACAGCCAGGGGAATACTGTAGCCTGCAGACAGTGCTGGATAGCTGTCAAAAAGCTGATGCCCTTCTGCCCTCATCCATATGGAGGAAGGGTTATCGCCTGCCTCTGTGTGCATTAAGATCCTTCTAAAAGGCTGCGCGGTAGATACTTATTTTTTAATAACTGGCTTTCGTAGAAAAAAAAATTAAGGCAGCGTGGAGAAGTCCAAGACCCAGTTTGTTCAGGTCACACCATCTGCTATTCGTGTTGAGGTGTCTGCTCTAGCGATAGCTTCCTGCGTGATGGGAGATGCGGCTGTGAGCTCCGATAACCCCCTGAGCTCTCACGGAGCAGGTGGGAGCCTGGAAAGAGCCACTGGCAGGTTTCTTTGTGTAAAATATTCCTCGTTCTGAGTGGTTCTGGTTTTTCTCTTTAGCTCAGTAGCTGGGTAAGGGAAGCAAGGAGTGTGATAGATGCCAAATTCTGCTCTGCATGCATCTGCTTCTGAGAGGTGCCCATAAGAGCACATGTCATGGGTCCAGCCTGCTCATCACTGCACTTAAATGGTGCTTAAATTGAAGCATTTGCTCGTGCACATCATGAAAAGTGTAGAAAATCCTTTTAGTTACAGGCTTCTGAGATTCATAAGGCTGCTGGATTTTGGAAGAAACCCATCAGATTAAATTGCTGCTGCCTGCAGTTTCTCTTCATCTGCTAGGGGTGGGATGATGCCAGGCTCTCTGGTAGGCTGGGAGATGCGGTGGGGTGTGTTTGGGAGGGGACCTGCCACTTTTCTGCCTGTGCCCAGCCGTGGTAGCAAGCAAGGAGCCCTCAAAACAAGCTTTTTGGAAGTTGCTGAAAGCCACAAGCAAGCCTTGCTGGTGAGGTGGCTGCACACCACAGTTCAGAGGCTGCTTTATTTTCAGTTGTATGGTCTGTCCAGCCTGGGCAATCTGTGACCAGTGAATTCCAGTGTCACAGCCCAGCTCCAGAAGGGGCCAAGTAAAGGGGCTGTGGCCTCTTCAGCTTTCAGGCTTGCAGCTGTACTGGGGACCAGCTGGTGTGTGTAGTGGGACAAGGTGGTATGAAGAGTGGTGCTAATGGGGACTGGACTGGAACCTGTGAATTTATCCCCTGGATGCTGTACCATACCCGTTGGATAGAAATATTACTTGGTTACCCCAGTGCTTAGGGCAAGATGTTTCATGTTAGAAGCCTGAGATTTTACATATGTGTGCGTGTATTCATGTATGTGACTGTATTTATATATATATAAAAAAGTGGCTCTGCTGCAGCTTTTCTATAGACATTTTTCATTTCTAAATGACCCACTCCTTCCATTCTGAGTAGTGGCTTTTCTAATCTTAGTGAAAGAAAAAAAATTATGCTGCCTTCCTGCAGTCTTTTTATTTGTTTCCATAGCCGTATTATGTAAATTGTGTATTTTTTTGTGCATAATTAAATCAGAAATTAACACTCAATAGCTGACCTGAGATGCGAACACAGAAAGCAATGGCAGGGTTTTCTGAGGTTGTAGGAACAGGAACCTAAATCAATAGCTTTTAGCAGACTCATAAATGTTTCATTTGTATTCCTCACCTCCGCTTTACAGAGCTTTGACACAGGAATCCATATAACCTCTTAAATTAGTGTTGTCTCTCCACTGGACATAGATTTTGGAAACCATTTCCCTCAGATGCACTTCAAAGTGCTGCTCCGTAATGGCATTTCCCTTCCTGTTTTGGAGCCTTGATTCTGCGCAGCCTCCGATCAGAAGCGCAATCAGCTTGGCAGTCTCAGCCCCAAGCTGCAGGGATTTTGGTGAGGAGCATGCACAAAGCCAACCCGAATACCTGTGTCAGTGCTCCTGCCCAGCTCAGAGGCCAAGTAGGAGTTGTGGCTGCTTGGACAAGCTATGGTGTCTGCATGGAGACACCTTTTCTCTGGACTGTGACACAGCCCTGAGGAATGAGCGAAGCCCTGGGAAGACCAACCTCAATAATTCACAGCAGGAGGTGGGAAAGGGGGGATGTGACCACAACTATTTGTTGAATTTGGACTCTTTGGAGGTGCTGAAGAAGCAGGGGGTAGGAAGCGCATGAGCGAAGCGTGAGTCAGGCAGCTTATCTGCCTGTCCGCCTCCGCTTGAGGTTGTCCAGCTGTGGAGCGTGGGAGGGCTGCGTGGATCCAGGTCTCAGCCAGGTCAAGGCCGTGACCCGTGAGCAGTCTGGGAGCACTGCATCCACCCTCTTGGTGTTTGAGGTGTTCCCCGGGACCTCGAGTGCTGGGGTGAGGTGGTGAGCTCAGCCTTGCTGGGAAGGACAGAACGGATCTGTAGACCTTGTGCTTGCAGGGGAAGAAGACCCTTGAGAAACCTCAGGATGCGAAGAGAAAGTTAAAAAACCAACCAAGCAACACAAACAAAAAGGAAGTAAAGCAAAAACCCTTCCCCAACTATATCTATGTGGCTGATTACTCATTTCTAAACAATTAGGTAGCTGGAGCAGAATGCTGTGGGGTTTCAGCCCTGGTGTGTCCAGCCTGCAAAGCAGAACTGGTGTTATGGGAAGAGGGGATAGGAAAGGGGAAGAGGGGAGATGTAGCAGAGCTGGATGCTGTTTCTGAAGCAGCCCCTTTTTCCTGTGAATTAGTCCCACTTTCACTAGCCTGTAGCCATTTCTTGTGGCTGCCTTGTGTGAGCAGGGAAGCTGAGCTGAAGGCCGCAGCCCCGATGCTCCTTTGCATCTGAACAGGGTCCTCCCTGCCCTAAGCATTAAACGCTCCTGGGACAGTGCAGACCCCCCAGTTCTGTGACTTGCCACCATCTTTAGCCCATTTAGTGGGCTGCCCACCTGCAAACTACTTTTATCCAGGGAGAGTCTCATTTACTGAAAAATGGATGTAATTTAGTGTAGAGCCTGTGATGGCTTTGCTGTGTCTGCTGCCCTGGGGGTCAATAATGGAGGCACAGCAGGTTGACCCCATTTTTCTTTATTTTGGGCTCATTTTTCAAACCTCAGGACAGTCATGCTACCAACTTCAGTACTGGCTTTCTGCTGTAAGACAGGACTGTATGCATAGCTGTTTGTCTACTTTAGTTACATGGGGGATAAAATAGAGCTGGCTAAAATATTTTACAGTAAATGACTTGGATTTTATCATCTATGTATTATTAATTTGATTGGTCCAAAGGGGTTTTTTTCCTACAGGCCAGGATAGGTATCAGGTAGCACTTAAATGAAATAGTAGCTAATAAAAGCCTTGTGTTTGCTTCTGCTTGTCTGTTAAAAAGCATAATTTATCTCTCTGTTTGGCTTTACTCTCTGATGTGAATCTATCCTTCAGAATGTTTCAGTCACATGAATGAATGGTGAGTTTTATCAACAAAAACTACAATGAAAGGGTTTGGTAAAATTTGTTCAAAAGCTTTTGGCTTGTGCTGGTAGCTAAATATTCCACAAATAAAACCAATAGCAATTGCTTTTCCTAAACCTACAATAATCTTCAGGAAGAGCAGAAGCCGAACTTGATTTCTGCTGAGCCAAGAACAGACCAGTGCCCTTTATCCTGGGTAGACTGCTCTCTTAATGCCGTTTTCTAAGGAAAAATAACTCTTCTGTGGTTTGCGAATACCCTCTAGGGGCTGTTGAGACAATTTACCATCTAGTTTGGGTTTTGATTGCTTCACTTTGTTGCTCCATTGCTGAAACCAAAGTGCAGAATTTCTTCCCCCCTCATCCCCTTCACTTTCCCACCCTGCTCAGCCTGAGACAAATTTTGAGGATGTGAGGGTGCGGAAGGCACGGGCTCTGCCAGCCAGGGTGCAGGAGCACCCACCGAGCAGGAGCACTGGAGTGTTACCTGGTGCTTCCTGTTTGAGGTCCACTGACAGTGTGCCGGGGTTGGACAGCAAATGCATGTATTCACCATGTTTTACATCAGTAAAAACAAGAGAATAATGGGTTTTCTCTTGGTTTCTCTGCAGGCAGGAGCTCTGTCATCATGTCCGTCAGTGTCCACGAGAACCGTAAATCCCGGACTAGCACCGGCTCCATGAACATCCTGCTTTTCCACAAAGCTTCCCACCCAGACTGCGTCTTGTCCCATCTGAACACCCTGCGGAAGCACTGCATGTTCACTGATGTCACCCTTTGGGCAGGGAACAGGTCCTTCCCATGTCATCGGGCAGTGCTGGCTGCCTCCAGCAGGTACTTCGAAGCCATGTTTAGCAACGGCCTCCGGGAGAGCCTGGATGATGAGGTGAACTTCCATGACAGCCTCCACCCAGAGGTGCTGGAGCTGCTGCTGGACTTTGCTTATTCCTCTCGCATCATCATCAATGAGGAGAATGCCGATTCCCTCCTGGAGGCTGGAGACATGCTGCAGTTCCACGACGTCCGGGACGCAGCGGCTGAGTTCCTGGAGAAGAACCTCTACCCTTCCAACTGCCTGGGTATGATGTTGCTCTCGGATGCCCACCAGTGCCGACGGCTCTACGAGCTCTCCTGGAGGATGTGCCTGGTCAACTTTGAGACTGTCCACAAGAGCGAAGACTTCAACAACCTTTCCAAGGACACCCTGCTGGACCTCATCTCCAGTGACGAGCTGGAAATTGAGGATGAAGAAAAGGTCTTTAAGGCTGTTATCCAGTGGGTGAAGTACGATCTGGATGAGAGGAAGGCTTATCTCCCAGATCTTCTGAGGAACGTTCGTTTGGCCTTGCTTCCTTCTGAATGCCTTAAGGAAGCCTTGGCTTGTGAGGACTTGATCATGGTGGATGAAAGGAACAAGCTTGTCTTGGATGAAGCTATTCAGTGCAAGAAGAAGATCCTCCAGAATGATGGGGTGGTCACCAGTCCCTGTGCCAGGCCTCGCAAAGCTGGGCACACTTTGCTGATCCTGGGAGGACAGACTTTCATGTGTGATAAGATCTACCAAGTGGATCACAAAGCAAAGGAAATTATCCCCAAAGCTGACCTGCCCAGTCCACGGAAGGAGTTTAGTGCCTGTGCCATCGGCTGCAAAGTTTATATCACTGGAGGCAGGGGCTCAGAGAACGGGGTCTCGAAAGACGTGTGGGTGTACGACACTGTTCACGAGGAATGGTCAAAAGCTGCCCCAATGTTAATAGCTCGGTTTGGGCATGGCTCGGCTGAATTGGAAAACTGCCTGTATGTGGTTGGTGGACACACTGCAGTGGCCGGAGTCTTCCCTGCCTCTCCTTCTGTTTCCTTGAAGCAAGTAGAGAAGTACGATCCCATATCCAACAAATGGACGATGGTGGCTCCTTTGAGAGATGGAGTGAGCAACGCTGCGGTGGTGAGCGCCAGGCTGAAGCTGTTTGTCTTTGGTGGGACCAGCATTCACCGGGACATGGTGTCCAAGGTCCAGTGCTATGATCCAGCCGAGAATCGGTGGATGATCAAAGCCGAATGCCCACAGCCCTGGCGCTACACGGCAGCTGCTGTGCTGGGCAGCCAGATCTTCATCATGGGGGGAGACACCGAGTTCACGGCAGCATCCGCTTACCGCTTTGACTGCGAAACGGACCAGTGGACACGCATTGGGGACATGACGGCCAAGCGCATGTCGTGCCACGCCTTGGCCTCAGGGAACAAGCTCTACGTGGTGGGGGGTTACTTTGGGACTCAGAGGTGCAAAACGCTGGACTGCTATGACCCGATGTCAGACACGTGGAACTGTATCACAACAGTGCCTTACTCGCTCATCCCCACAGCTTTTGTCAGCACCTGGAAGCACTTGCCATCATGATGAGGGGCAGGGCTCAGGGGCTTGTGTCCAGGAGGACAATAAGGTAAGGGTCTCCTCCTTTTAAACTGAAACTTGCTTTCTCCCCTCAATTGTGGCTCCATGTACCATGCCAAAGCTGCAGCTTCCAGTTGGCTCACATTTTATGAGAAAGGAGCATTTAAAGGTGGGATGCAAGGCCAAACTTGCATTTGAGTCCTGGGTGGTACTGGGCAACAAGTGCTTTGGAAAAAGTCTTGGTAGTTCACTGTTTTTGCTGGGTGTTTGGGTATCTGTGTGATTTATTCAGAGCTGATGAATATGTAGGCAAGTGACCCTTGGGATGCGATGCTGGCGAATCCTGGATCTCTTTTTATGTTCTGTATTTACATTTCAGTGGGTAGCAGAAGCAGAAGCTTAGAAGCCATGGTGCATTTGATGGTCTTGGTGTTTATTTAACATCCAAACTGTTGGTTATTAAATCAGAACTTCTGAGACTTCTGTGTGAGACCTGAGTGGGAGGGAAGGGGTTTTGTAACCAGAAGAAGAATGTTTATCAGTGTTTTAGGGTGTGTAATAAGAAAGTTGGTGGAAATTTGCCATGTCCTGTGTCATTCTGGTGCTCCAGTTCTCAGTTGCTCGAGGAAGGTGCTATTGCAATGCCATTGGGACAGGGCAGTTGGTTGCTCCTCTCTCCTCCCCAGTGGGATGCTCGGTTGCCATTCTGGTTACCAGTTTTGCTCCACAGAGCTTTGCACATCTTCACCAATCTGTGTTGAGATCCAGCTGGCAAGGAAAAGCCCTAAAACTCCTCTCACCTTTCACTGTGAAAGCAGATATTGATACGGGCAGCACTCAGGAAGCCTTTAACACCTCTATGAGCTCTGTCTGCAGGTTTTAGAGTGATGGCAGCACACACAACCCTGCGTTGGTGGTTGGAGACTACCTCCCAGCCAGCTGAAGGAGCTGGGAAACCCTCGTGTATGGGGGCAGGATTGACAACCTTCACTTGGGGTTTTATGTGGAAGGTGGGGTCTGTGGGGAGGGAAATTCTTTCACAGACTCATCAAAATCCACTTCACTTAATAGAGGGAAGAAGGAATGCTGCCCAAACCCTCCGACACCCTCTCACTTCCCTGCTTCCCACTTGGTGTGGTTGGGGCACCTGGGAATCGCCCAGTGGGTGAAATCACTGACATCTCCCAGCACTCATCTCTTTTGATGCCAGCTGGGAACCAAGCAGCTAATATGTGACCACCTGCTTTTCTCAGGTGGAAAGAAAAACACTCAGAGCATTCTGCTGGCCTTTGATTTGAGGAACACCTGGTTTTAACATGAGTGAGGTCAGGGCATGAGTGGAAAGGGTTAACATGAGATTTCCGAGAGCTTTCCCAGCACTGGAAGATAATGGCCTTGCCAAATTCCCCTCTTCAGACGTTGCCTAGCATCTGTCACAGTGGCTCAGTAATCTAATTAACTGCCACGCAGCTATTAAATATTGCAGCAAAGAGTGTGAGGACTCCATCATTTTCAGCTTGGGTCAATAGGACCTCCCTTTAAGGGCCATCCTAGAGCTGAAAATTAATTTTCTCTGGTAGCAGATGCATCTGAATATTAAGGCTCAACACCAGCTGGAATGCTGGGAATAGGAATAGGGAATATTTTGAGGTGGGAGTTGATTCTTCAGCCACCAAATAAAAGGCAGTCTCCGAAGTTACAGAGATGTTATTTTCCTCTCCTATATTTTTAAATCCATACTGTATTTGGGTTGTTCAGGCCTAATAACCAGCTTCTTGGGGTTGTGTAGATTTTTCCCCCTCTTGTAATCTGGAGCCTGGCACAAGCGCAAGAAAACGAGGAACTGTAATATGCCAACCTGTGAATAAAGCTGGTGAAAAGTCAGTGTGTGAGGGTTTTATGTGCTTTTTTGGCTTCACTTCCACTCTTCGGTTAAAAGAAGTATTTCAAATACACATGAGTTCTTGCCAGACAGAATGTCTCTTCACTTCATTTTTCTAGAGACTTTTTTAAAGTTACTGTTACGGCCTCAGCCACTGTGACAGCTCCTTAAATAAAGCACCAAGACTGGGGAATGAAGGCTGGACCTGAATGCATTGCCCATTCCCCACCAGCCAGGTCCCAAATCCTTGCCCTTGCCATCCTTGCTGCACCTGTGCCAAAACTGAGCTCACGAACTGGTAACTGGCTATGGGGACCTATGATTTCCCTGTTGACCTGGAATTGCCCAAGGGGTCTTCTGGCTTCCAGCTCCCACCAGGTGAGGTCTCCGCTTCCATTTTGATCCCTGTTGGATCCTTCTCCCCAAAGGGGCACCCAGAAGGCAGGTTGGCCAGCACATGTCCGGTTGCTGGTGTGCTTTGGGAATCCTAATCCTGTGGGAACCCCTGCAGCTGGAGAAGGCTCAGGAGGGACCATCCAAGGTGCCCTCAGAACAGAGCAGGCCGGGTGAGTGGGGAAAGGCCTGGGCAATCACACAGCAGGAAACAGTACATTGTACTCCCCAAAAAACCCCCAACTTTCTCACCTATAAAGTAGTGAAGTTGCATTCACACCAGCCCTGAAACCTTGAAAAATATTGATTGTAAACCACCAAGCCTGCTTTTCATTTAAAGCCTAAAACTGCTCAGCTGGAAGCATTTCCTCGAGGGCACGGCCTTCACCCCTCCCAGCTGGAGCGAGGGCACCTTTCGGCAGAGGTCCCAAGACCCCTGCCAAGGACGCCGTGTGACCTTAATTTAGTGCTTATTGCCCGCAGTTAATTCCAGGGATCAAGCGTGATTAGCAATATGAAACGTGAAAGCCCAGTCTCCTCCCACCCGCGGTGGTGGAGCCATGAGGAGGCAAGTCGTTACAAAAGGGAAATAAAATCCTGAGCACTGAGCTAATAAACACTTTCTGTGTTTAAAACGTGAGCAAAGCCCAGCCAGGAGCTCAGGGGATGATGCTGGGTGGTCTGGTGCAGTGCAGCCCTGTGCAGTGACAACTGATGGGGACAACCCTACACCTCCCAGGAGGTGACTTCAGCTGGCACCAGGAACAGGCTCCCCAAGCTGCCTGTCTCCAAATTAGAAGTGGCGTCTCCAGACTGTCTGTCCTGTGTGATGCTCTCATTGTCATGGGGCAGAGTCACAGATGGGCTTGGGCCAGAGCAAGAGGAGCCTTTAGCTGGATTTGGCACAGTCACCAGGGACAAGGAAGCTGCAGGTTGCATGGTCCAGCCACGGAAAATGAGATGGAGAGGAGATTCACTGTGTCCCTCCACGCTCGCTCCTGAGCTGCAGACACTGCCCTGGGGTGGAGGTGACAGAGCTCCCATCTCAAAACAAATGGGGATGAGCCAGAGGTTCCCCTCCAAGTGCCCTTCAGCTCCTGCAGGACCCTGCTCCTAATCTGGGCAGTAGGGAGCAGAGACTGGTGGCCAGGCACCGCTCAGGCACTTATTGCTGGGGCTCATCTGAGAGCTCAGAGCCTATTTTGTGGCTCCCACTGGAGCCCTTGGTGGGTTTTGCTCCTGCTGGTGCCCATTTGATGGGTACAGAGCGGCCAAGGCTGTAGATTTTGCTGATCTTTGGCCCCGAAGCTCCTGTGAGGTTTTCGGCGGTTTGCCAGGCCCAGAACTGTATTCTGATACCGCAGTCACATTAAACGTCGGATCTGTTCAGTGAGTTTTCCTGATTATTTAATTACGGTGTGGATAACAAGCCTTTTGCAAAGATGGTTTTACTGCTGCCTGGCTTGGCTTTCCTTCCACATGGACCAGCACTTGGTCAGCTTTTACCTTGCAAGATGTTCTGTTGCTGTGTATCGCTCCCGGCTCCCCCACGGAGCTCAGATCACAGCCGGGCATCTTCCCATGCAAAAGCCCCAGGTGCCTGCAAACGGCAGCCCTAAAAAAACCCCAGACACTCAGGATAGTCTCCCAGCTCCTAAAGACTGCAGCTCACCTGCGTGCCACTGGGGTGGTTGCTTGCAACCTGTTACAACCTTACTGGTATTGCCAGAACAAAGTCACAGCTGGTTTCTCTCTCAGTGGCTTCTAGAGAAATCCATTTGCAAAACCCATTTGCATGCATAAAGCTGGATAAACAGGGACTGCAGTTTTTGCCTCTGCTGCTCTTTCCAAGCGGCTGGTTGTCTCTGAAGCCAGTTTATCAGGCAGCCTTGGGAGGGAGTGGCTGGCCTGGGGAGGAAAGTCGATGAAAATCAGGCTTTTCCTAACCTTGGGCAGATGGAAACATGTGCAGTCTGAGCCTCAGCCCCAGACTGGATTAATCAACCCTTTGGAAATGTCAGTCCTATGGATGGTTTTGGAGGAACCGGTGGAAAAAGAGAAAAAAGGTCTTTTTGTTTTGTCTGTTCCAGTTCTTGGGCCCTCCTTCCTGCTTTAAAAAAAAGCTAAAAGCTCCATTTCCCTCAACTTTTCACTCCCTTGTCATGTCCACAGAGGTTTCCTGTGCTTTGCCTGGCTCCCTGCTGCTCTGAGGCCTCCCCAGCTGAACGTCCATTCCCTCCCCTCTCCCACAAAAGCAAAACACACCCCAAACCAACCAACCGCTTTCCTCCTCCACCCATCCCTGGAGTCTGGGGGGGTTACCCCAACAGCTGCCACTGTGCAACCCCTTTTCTGGTGCGGGCTGAGCTGAGCATTGTGGCTGTTAATGCGCTTTCTCTTTTCCTCCCCAGGTGCCAGAGTCACATCCACGTCCCCTGTCTTGCTCCTGGAGCCAACACAGCGACTGAGTCCCCTCCCGTCCCCCGGCGCAGGACTCTGAGGACCCTTTTGCATCCCTTCCCAGCACCAGGAGTGGGGGGCACAGTCTGCCCTGCCATCGACACCACATCATGAGGTCACCAAGGGCCACCCAGCCCCACCACCAGCCACTGTGCAGGGACAGCGAGGAGCCAGGAGTGCTGGCTGCCGGGCTGGGGTGGGTATGGGGGGCACAGGGATGACACTGTGGGTGCCTGACAGGACTGGGGAGATGGAGGGTGTGCACTGGGCTGCATCCCTTAGCATGGGAGCTGTTAGGTGCTTTCTGCTACTCGGTTTGGGGGGTTTACAAGATACTAATACTTTGTTTTAAAGGCAGTGAAGTTGCCATTGGCAATGGCTGCTGTTTGGGTGATGTGGAAGTGTTTTTTAAAGGGAAAAGGGGCTGGGGTGGCAGAGAGCACCGTGCTCTCCCCATCCTCTGGCCGCTCCACAGAGGCGATGGCTGTCGAGACATTAAAGCATGGGAGCTCGGCGTGGCTGCCAGCAGCACCGGCTACCATGGAGAAACAAGGCAGGTGCCTTTTGTGTTGCACTTTGAGCCTTTTTATAAGTTTTTCCCCCTTTCCTCGCCACAGCCAGCTGCAATTTGGTCAGAGGCCAGGCAGCTCCCCGCACAGCTGCTGGGAAGAGCACGGCGCTCTGTTAGCGTGCCAAGGCCCGGCACCGCTGCCGAGATATTCACCAGATAAAACCCGCTGCGTGCTCAGAGCCGGTCTTCTGAGCTTCCCCGCCGCGCTCGCCGGAGAGTGCGTGGGTGAGGGCGTAATTAGCAAATGAGCAGACGCAGAGGTGCAGCGGGGCAAAGCTCGTGCCTCTGGCAAGGCCTTGGAGGGAAAGCGAGCGAACGAGGGGAGCATCGCAGGGCGGGCTGGAGAGGGATCCCCTCCTTCGCACCGCGCCATGTGTCCCAGCTTCACCTTGGAGAGATGTGAGCATTTTTGGCTGCATATTGCCTGCCAACAGTTGGGCTCTCGCTGCCCCGGGTTATCCGCGCACGCTGGCTGCCAATCGTATTTGGGTTTATCCATGCAAGAGCTGTCAGCCCCTGTCGCTCCTCATTCACGCTGTGGAGGAAGGCACGCGGATTTTGGCTGTCAATACAGGGATGAAGCTCCTGGCTGGCCTCCTCCAGGGCAGACCACTACTGAAGGCCGGTCCTGCACCGCCCCAGCGTCCCGCTTCCCTCTGCAGCAGATCTGGCCCTGCAGGTGCTCCGTGCTTGCCTTTCACCCCTGGATTAGGTGAAGCTGTAGCCTGGCCAGCTGCATGATGCAATGCGATGAAAAGCCTTGACATGGCTTCAAACAACAAAGGTCTTTTTGGAGCAGCGTGTGGCCGGTGCTGCCGGGAAGAACACACTTTGTGCACAGCCGGTCTGCAATGGTTGGAATGACGTTTATTTACATTTTCTAGGGTTGGTTGTTGTTTCTTTCCTCCAGCTGCCTGTGAACTTTAATAAAAATTATGATCTGGGAAACAGTTTGTGTGTTTTTCACAGGAGCCTTCATTCTTAAGCAAGTTGGATTTAGGTCTAATAACAGGGCCAAGGAATAATAACAGGGTTGGCACTTGGTGGGGCGAGTCACAACCTCCTAAGCAACCAGCCCAGCTGTAATTATTATTGCTTTGACACTGGGGAAACTGAGGCACCATGTCAAGTGTCTTGTCCAAGGTTAGTGGTAGACCTGGGAATAAAGTTCAGGGTTCTCATGTCCTGAGGACATCACGTGTCTACTCCATGGCTGCTCTCGCTTAACTTGACTGTGCCATGATTTTAGGAGAACTTGCAAGTCTGCAGTGCTAACACCTGCCAAATAGGTCGAGGGGGCCCAACCCAGACACAGCCATACTCCTGCAGGGAAAGCCAGCAATTTCTAGGGAAGATGAGAAGAATTAGTACTTCTGTTTTTCTGATTTGCCTTTGCTTGGCTGCTGCAGCTTCCAAGAAAGGGGCCCATGGACAGCCGAGATGGGCTTTCCAGCTGAGGCTCCTGTTCACGTGGCTGTTCCGCGTGTGTTTCTCCCCATCCCAGAGGAGTGGTGGTCTGATCCAGCCCTACTCTGGGAAGGCTCTGGGCTCTGCCCAACCATGAGACCAGCAGCTCCAGCTTTGCTCAGAACTGGGATTGCGAGAGCATCGCTTCGAGCACCTGGTGGTGCTTGCAAGCAAATTGATATTTGCATCCTCTCACTGTCAGGGGCTGTTTGGCTCAGAAAGCAAAGCTTCCTACGGATGTTATGCGTGGTCTTGAGGGAATTTGGAGCCTGAATTTCTGAGCAATAAAGACTGAGAACATGTCTCTTTGCCCACAGGAGCTGGGTGGGCAGCAGTGTTAGCTGACATGAGCTGGGCAGAGATGAGTGTAAGGCTCCATTGAAAAAGCTCATTAAAGAGCCCTTTGGGAAACCAATTCAGGGTAGAAATTACTGTTTGATGAGCAGGAGAAGGAAAAAGAGGGGGAGTGAGCGGATGAAATCCCTTTCAGTTTTGTTGATTCAGGTTTTATATGGGACTCTGGGACTTTAAATACCAGCTCGAGAGGCTTTGCGACTGGCTAGCTTTGATATGAGCCATGCAAAGACCTGCTCTTTTGTATTTATTCTGGAGCTTGCCTGAAAGACAATTCAAAAGCAATCAGCAGCTGCTGTGACAGCAGCAACCTGTTGCTATGGAATTAAATGCGATGCCAAATACAAAGGTTTCTTGGTTAGCAGTAACAAAGTAAAAGGGGAGTGGGCGATGGAAACGGATGTAACAGCCAGAATAAAGCACAGTCAGAGGGCGGCTGGGTTTGAGCTGGAGGTACCGGGGGAGAAATGTAAACGTGATTTGTTTTGCTTTATTAAAAGAGCCTTTTCTCCATCTCAGCAGGTCAAGCTCAGCTTTGTCTGGGAGCGAGCACTTGGGAAAGCCTTGTCTGGTGGCATTGCAGGGGCTGTGTGTTCCCAGGCTCCTGGGGAACGTGCCCACATGCTATGGCCAGCCCTTGCCTTAGGGCATTGGGAGCTCAGACACCCATGAGGTGGCCAGGAGACCAGCACAGGAGCCACAGAGGTACAGGGTCTTTCAGGGATCCGGCCCTTGCTCAGAGCCAGGTGTGGCAATGAACTGCTGCAGGCAGGACCAGGCCACCGAAGGGGGGTTGTCCCACACCTCCTGCCTCATTCCACAGGGGCCTGTCCCCATGGGAGAGCTTGGACAGGACACAGCTTTCAGCTTCTCAACGTCCAAAAAAGCATTTGGGAGGAGAAGGCAGGGCCATGTTCTGAGATGGGACCAGGCAGGCAGCAAGTGGGACTAGGCCTCTCCTAGGCCCAGGTCTCAGGGCCTCCATCCCCAGGGACTGAGAGTGCTGAACATGCCCAGATGCAAAAGGCTGATCCTCCTACGTCTCATTTAAATAAAACTCACAGTGCCTTGTTGTTTTTTAAATAAGCATTTTCCCAGCCTGACCCCAGCTGCCCTTGAAATAATACTGTTGTGCCGTGAAGCCCTGCAGGGAATTATCATCTGAGCTCGCTCTCGCATTGTCACTAGAGTCAATTAAAAGCAGAGTAGCTGGTGATTTAATACCTCCGGTGTCTGAGGAAGCCCTACATCCATCCAGAGGCTGGCTCTGGCATTTTACACACATTGCTGGAGTGGAGGAGTGTTTTGTGCAGCCATCCAACACACTTTCAAATTCATCCATGGCTATACAGAGCACTGAAGCCTCGTGTCCTTGGCTTGCCACCTTCTCCTGCATGTTAATTAATGCTCCAGCATTGCACATTGCCCTGCAACACATCCCTTGTCAGATTGTTTTCCCACACACCTTCTCCCTCGGGATAAACCCAACATGTTTTAGTCCTTGAAAAAGGTCCAGGTTCACAAACTGCCACTCCAGAAAATGCTGCTCACAAATGAAGTTAAGCTTCCAAAGCGCAGGAAAAACCATTGCCCCCAGCTCCCCACAACCCACTGGAAATTTAAACCGGGACTGATCCCTTTTACTCCAGCGCAGAGCTGGAGCACAGTACCCTGTGGGTACAGGCGGTGGCATGGCGGGGCCCAAGATGGGAGCCTGCAGCAAGGACTCCTGGTGGGAGTGAATAGCAGAGGCTGAGCTCATTTTTTCCTTCCTCCTTACAATCTCCCTTTTCTTTCCATTTCACCACCTCCTTATTTAACATCATTGACTGTTGTGCAGCGCCATCAACCCTGTTTGCAGCAGTGTGACCCACTTTACCGCGTCGGCCCGACTTCCTCGCTGAAATCCTGAGCTCAGAGCCCACCCAAGCCATTCAGTGCTTCTCAGCTGAATAACGAATCCAATTAGGTGGAAGAAAGCCTGGCTTTCACGCTGTCAGCGCCTGGACATCTCACTTCTCCCTCCCCAGTGCACGCTGCATCACTGATGGCCATGTCCCATAGCCATCACAGACAAGGACCCCTCTGTATTTGTGTGCCCCTCCTCCAAATAAGGATGGGGGAGGGGTTCAAGAGGACGGATCCTAGCTATGCTATGTGTCCTTTAATTTCTTCTGAGAGCCCTTAGGGACCACAGAGCTCAGGAATCAGATAATTTGCGGTTTTTCGGTTCTGGCTCTCCTGGGAAGCCCTCACTTCCCAGCTGAGGCTGGAGAAATGGCCCAGGGGCTTGCCAGGGTGGCACAACTTGTGCTTGTGAAAAAGCACTTCAGCCAGGACGTGATTTAAACACCGACAGAAAGTCCCACCTCTCAGTCCCAGCCCCAGCATCACACCCACCCCCGGTCCTGCCACTCCGTCCAGAGAAAACATTGAAATTTGTCCTTTTCTGCTCCCTTTGCTCTCTTTTTCCACACAGCAGGAACCCTTCTCCCCACAGCCGCCCGCAGGCAGCCATTCCCCAGGATGCTGGCGCCTCTCCATCCTGGGGAGAGAGCTGTGTATTAAAACAGATGAGTAGAAACAAAACAAGGAGAAAAAAATGCTTAATGGCCACCAGGAAAAGCTCTTTCAGTTTCTAACTTCCCTGGCTGGGTAGGACAGACAGACATCCCCAGCCATGATGTGAGCCCAGCAGCATCAGGCCTGCAGCGTGTTGCTGCTTGGCTCTGCAGCAAGCATGGGGAGGTGGGTGAAGAGCCATTACACAGTTTCGGGGGCACTATCTGGAGGAATTACACACATATACACAAACAGGAGGCGTCCCCCTGCAAC
This sequence comes from Mesitornis unicolor, assembly GCF_000695765.1. Taxonomy (NCBI): domain Eukaryota; kingdom Metazoa; phylum Chordata; class Aves; order Mesitornithiformes; family Mesitornithidae; genus Mesitornis; species Mesitornis unicolor. Next base: position 22,354 of record NW_010181152.1, read on the forward strand.
GGCTGCATCTCTGCACCCAGCCCAGTGCCCCCCGCCCTCTGGCCCCCTCCTCGGCCCACGCTGCCGCCCCGCAGGGCCTATGGCTGCTCTGGGGCTTCCTACAGGGCTCTGCTAATGACTCACTGCTCCTGCTTGGCTCTAATTAGTCTCCTGTCTAATTAGTCTGACTGGAAAGATGCAGGCTGGTGAGAAGCAGCTCTTTAGTGAAAGGAAAAGGGAAAGAAAGAGTGTCTGGAGACGCTGAGCGCCTGAGGGAGAGACGCCAGGCTGTGGCGAGAGGTCAGGGGGTATCGGGAATTGCCAGCTGAACTACATCTGTGCAAGGGACGGACTGTAAAGAAAGGATAGAGTGAAAGGACTTCAACAATTCCCTCCCAGGGACCTTCTTGGGGTTCAGCCCTGCCCATGGGGGAGCAGGACACAAACACAGGCTCCAGCCCGCTGGGGACACCTGGCTGAGGCACCTGAATGTCCTCAGCCAAGAGTGAAGGCTGCTATTTGTAGCCTGGTTGAACAAGTTACTGACGTGCAAAAGGAGCCCCACGATGCAGGGAGAGCAGGACAGAACTGCAGACAAGCGGGAGTCCCAAACCTGCAGCATCCTTCCCCAAGCCATCTTGGAGCAGAGGGCAGGAGAACAGGCTCTGCAGCAAAGCCTGGGTCAAGCAGTGTGAATACAGCCTTCTGGGGGGGATGAGGGGCTTCCATTGTGTCTGCCCATCCCGGTGAGGGCTGGGGGTGCTCACTCATACAGCCTCTTGCATCAGTCACTAGTGTCAAATACTATTTTCCCTTTAATTTAAACAGGTTCCAGCCCCAAACAAATCAACACATTTGCAGTGTTTAACATCCCTCTAACTAATTAACAGAACCCAGGTGCCTTCTATGGCAAAGGTAAGTCGTTCCTTCAGTGTTCACCTTGTATCTGATCACAAGGCATCTCACTCACCCACTGAACTAATTAGGGTTTTGCCTTTCCTTCTGTTAATAAAGCCTCCATGAATGAGCAGCCTGTCTGCAAGCCCCAGCCCAGCTCACCCGTGTCCTCCCAGACCTCCTTTCTCACGCTGGGACTGAACCCAGCAATGGCAGGAAAGGGGAAACACAGATAATGCAAATGTTAAAGGTGTCACTAACTGTATTTCCAAAGAGCCTCTCCTGCGCCTGAAAAATGCTCCTTTAAGAATCCCATCCAAGTGTAAGGATCCTCGATGACCCCTTTTAGGTGAAGGTGCCAGTGAAAATCCAGCCACATCCAGATGATCCACCACATGGCTCTGCAGTGACCTTTTGCTCTTTGACTCCTATAAAGAAGCCAGGACTGGGCAAAAAACCTGGGATGCTCAGAAACACGTCACTACTGCTTGGGGATCATCTAAAATAATTGACCCACATGGTGTGGGGAAAACATTCATTTCATCATCTTAGCCATGCATCATGGCTCAGAGCATGGACTGCAGATGAAAATGTGGAAAGCTGGTATAGCATATTCAAACTGCCATATAGAGATGGCCTGGAGAGGGGGGATCCTGTGTTTCCTCCTCTGCCAAAGGCAATTTGCACTGCATGCCCAGGCTCCCCTCTGGCCTGTGGAAACAGGGGTGCAGGTGTGTGCTGTGCAGGTCCAGAGAAGCTCACACTGCCTGGTTTGCTCTGCACCCCGGCCTTCCCCTGGCAAGAGACTGACTCAGCCAAAGTTTGGTTTTGTACATGTGATTTGTCACTGATAAACATGCTCCTCTTCCTCCTGTGGCCAATGGGCATTGGCATAGCAGCGTGGTGAACCAGCACTGCCAGCAGCATCTCCTGTTGTTTGACCGCAGCAATGCGAGGGCTTGGGGTAACCCTAGCGGTGCTTTTGTTGGGTATCCAGGTTGCAGAGCCAAGAGGGGCCACAGCAAAACACTCTCTTTAAACGCCATACACAGGAGCTGAGGGTTCGGTGAAAGCTTTTACTCACTTTAGGTAAATAGGTGAGCTGGGACGAATGGGAATGCAAATAAAACGAGGGCTACTGAATTGCCATCGAGATAAAGGAGCTCTTTCATCTCCTGCCTCACACCCAGGGAGCTGCTGTCTCGGAGCGAGTGCTGCGTGACAGGGCGTAGGTCTGGGTTCATTGACATGATTCGGGTTTTTAGAACAGCACATGCAACATGCGAGGACGAGGAAAAATACACACAGTGCACTGCTGACTAATGGGGCACAGAGCGGGGGCTTGGCATTTCCTAATAGCTTCTGAGAAACAACCCCACATCACCAAGCAGTGTTTGTCTTGATGACCTGAAGGCTTTGATCGATACATCTGATTCTCCTCAAGCATCCTTTCTCCTCTCTCACCTCTGAAAGTAGAAAAAGTAGATGGAAATGAAGCAGTTTCCTCTGCCAAAATCAATACACAGAGGATGAAAGGTGCAGGTGTCCCTGCTCCTTCTGCCTGAGGAGAGGAAGCTCAAGTCCCATGCAGGACTCGCAATACAGGGGCAGCTGTGATCACTTTTGCAGGCAACAGAAAACGCTGGTGTAGAAGCTCCAGCCATCGTGGTCCTCTGTGCTGGCTCATTGTGCTGTGGAGCAAACCCTGCTCTGTACTTTTGGCACCCTCTTCTGCCTGGACCAATGCCTGCAGGCTCTGGGAACACCACAGACCTTCACCTCCCCGGGCCACAGGAACGACCTGGATGGCTGCAGCGTTTCTGAGGGCCTCCTCTTGCAGGGGACGTAGAAATACATAAAGCACACTGTGTCGTGGGTGCAAACATCCCTCCTCTCTCCATCTCATAGTTCCCTCAGCCAAATGAGACAAAACCCGTGTGTAGGATTGCTGAAGACTGAGAGGTTACAGAAACGCCGTGCCGTCAGAGAGCACAGGCAGCCACCAGCCCGCCATTGACCCCGGCTTACAGCGCTGAAGTGGCTGAGATAACGGCTGGGACACTTCCTCCTCTTGTAAAAAGATGAAAAGCCCTGTGTGCGTGGGGAAAAAAAACCCAAGGAGCTGAAAACATGATGGCCATATGCCCTTCAGCATAATGCAAACCTTCTAAGAGAAGAGAATAAGGTAGAGAGTCCAATGGGTGCAGACGGGAATCCAGATGATAAAAGCAATGCAAACATTTGATTGCACGTAGGGTTATGGCTGTTCGTTCAGCCCCGGTGCAACAAAGTCAACAGCAGAAATACCGAAAGCATGGAATCAAATTGGGCAGAAATCTCAGACTTAAAATCAAATTTATTTAGAGGAAAAATGACTTTACAAGAGGTTGATGCTGGTAACTAAAAAGGAAGATAAATAAAAGCTTGTTACAAAACCTAATGGTTTCTGGCAAGTTACAGAAAAACTGAAGAATTTTACAGTCAATAACCTGTTCACTTTTTACATAATTACAAATTAACATACAGCAATTAGGTTTTACCCTCTTTTTTAAAAATTCTTTTTATCAACTTTTTAATTTTTTTTTAAACGGGTTCAACGTGAAAATGCAAAGCATTTTTTATCTTTTTTTTTTTTAAAGAAACAAACCAAAAGCAGAGGTATATCAGGTTATTATAATACACCTCCTCAACGCTCTGGGAATTACTCAAGTGCATTCCATATTAGTACAAAATAAACACCAGGCTAAACTTTAACCATAGGCGAACTGAACTGGACATAGATTTTTTTTTTTTTTGAGTCAGTGTTTAATATCAATAAAGAAAATAGTAAAATACTTTCAAGCATGGAAAGGATGAATACCTATAGGCAGCTTAAATACATACGAAGCTTACAGCTGTATGCAAAGCAGTGAATGTTTTCCTGATCCCCCCACCCCCCAAGCAATGGAAGCTGAATATATTTGGGCAAAGCATCAGTGCCAGTGAAATGCGTGTGGAAAGAAAGGGCACCGAGCCCCGAAAAAGCAGGCGGGAAGGGAGCCAGCGTTATGCTTCCCATCACTCCAGAGCACGACGTGTCCGAGATTAAGTCAGTTCAGCTCGCCTATCTTTAAAACTTAGCTGCACCACCGGGTCAGGATCACTGATTGCTGCCCCTTCTGGCAAATGAAGCAAGAGTTATGAGCAGCAGGGGAGGTTTTTTTATTTAAAAGGATGCCTTAAATTATGTTAAATTCCCAAACCTGGCCAGCAGGGAGAATAATTTCCAGAGTTCTGGTTAAGTAGGAATGTTCTGTGGGATTTTAGCAGATACTCTCCTGTGTCCCCTGCCCAGCCCTCCCCTTGCGCTGTGTCACAGATCTCCTAGAGAGCTTCCTTGGGATTTGGCACCTGATGAAGCTCTTCTGACTCGGTGGCATTTGGAAGGACTGGGTTTGGGTGCCTCAGCAACAGCTCTGAGATATCCTAGTGCCTCAAGGAAGGTGCAAAGATGATCAGACTCTACGGATGCTCTCGCCTTCAAAAGGCAGTACAGGTCTGCACATGCTAATGGCACCACTGTGCTCCTCAGCAGTGGTCAAACTTCAAGAGTGAAGAGCAGAGCCCACTCTGTGGTGGTGAGGGCTCCTGCCCCAGGGATGGCCCCTGGGAGCTCTCCTAATGGCCTGGACAGTAAATAATTTAGTGCATGGAAAGGGCCTCACCTCACTGGGTTGCATCTCCCTCCGCTTCTTTTGCTCTGGGTTTCTCCAAGGAAAAGGTGATGATGATGCTGGTATGGGCTCTTCCAGGGATACACCTGAGTCATCAGAAGCCAGCTCTCTGATCCTGCCAATCGCCCTGTCTGCAGTGGGACTGTAGTCACACCCACTTTGCATAAAAATAATACAAAAACCTTGGCCCTTCCTCCCCTCCCAGGGCAAAGCCAAACCAAACCACGACTATGCCTACTTGCAGCTCAGATTTTGCTGGGGATGCAGAGGGGGGAGCAATGGCAAAGCTGATTGTCTCCATGTAACCAAAATGAAAAGGGACAAAACCACTTCCATTTAAAGTGCTTTATGGCATCAAAGTGACATCGAGTTACATGTTGAGATGATCACTTCTTTTAAAAGAAGCCAAGGCTGACCCCACACAACTCCATCGAGTCTCACACTGTTTGCTACACCTACTCTCTATTGCTGGGGTATTCTGGCACCCCCAGCTAATACTGACCGCTCCTGTACTTCATCTGAGCCCGCGCTTCCACTTCCCTGGTCCTTGAAACCTCTCCTGCTGGGCACTGATAAAGACCACGCGAAGAAAACCCCAAGAAAAGAAAGTCTGATTTTTCCCCTCCATGAAACACTTGCAAAAAACCTCCGAGAGCCCTTGCGGGGTCCTCTTCCTCCTCCAACATAAGGGCTTTGCACAGACATTTTTGAACCCACTCTGTCCCAGGAACCCAATGCAAAATGTGGTGGTTTGGGTGCTCCAAGTTGGATCAAGGGACCAGGCTCTGGGAGCCAAAGCGTGAAGCTGGGCTGAAAAAATAACATGTTTATAACAACTGCAGGAGGAATGCCAGGCATGGAACTGGAGCAAACACGATTTTAAGGCCAGGAAGAGGAAAGGCTTCGGTGCTATAAAGCTAGGACTGTACTCCAGCAGACAACCCTAGGCAGCCTGCAGGGATCAGAGTGGGAATCTGACTCTGGAAACCTATGCCAAGCCCTTCCAAAGAAAACCCGAGAGGGGAAAAATAAAAGGCTGGAGAGATAAAAACAAGCCCTCACTTTCCTAAAGGTGAAAGAAGGAGGAAGCGGTGTAGGAGCAAAGGCTTAGTTCCAAAAAAGTGAATCATACCCTAACATACATCCTCCTGGGACAAAGGTCTGTCCACCAGAATTTAAGACACAAAAAGCTTTGATATGCAGTACTTCTGGTCAGTATATTTCTGACTCACGCCCGTGGTTGTTTTGAGAAAGAACCACAGGGACCTTCAGAGATCACTTGACAAGCACTGTTTTCACCTGGGGCACTGAATGCTCTTTTGATTTGCACAGGTCAGAAGAGATGGTCAAGCCAGGCAGAGACTCAGCCCTGCTGCCCTGGGGTCTCCCTTTCGATGCCCTTCTCAGAGCAATGGGACATTCCCATGTCACGAATTCAAGATACATCGGGACTGAGGAAGAAACAGCGGGATGAAGAGAAAAGTTCATACCAGGAAAGGCTGTTACAGATGGAGGGGAGCTTTAAGAAATACCGGGGGACCTGATCTGTTTACACAGCAGTAAATGAGCCATACGCTGCTTGGGTTTCCAAAAATTTCAGCTTGGCACATTCATTTTTGCAGATGTACAAACAGAAGGGCAGAAATCAGTGTTTTTCTTATGAAAAAGGTAACACCACAACAGCAGCACATGCCTCCTCCAGCTCCTTTCAGGTTCAGAAGAGCTGCCTGCATCTCCCCAGACGAGTGACTGGACCCTCTCATTGCTGCAAGATGCTCCATGTTTTCCTTTTTCCTTCGCCTCCGAGAGGTATGAGAAAGCCTAAACAAAATACTTAAACAAGGAAGAGAACTGATAGGAGGAGTCTTGTCTGAAGTCACTGCTGCTTTTTCCAGACTTTTTCTGGCCCAAAGATGCTCTGCCTTGAAGAAAGCTCTCAGCTGAAATAGTGTAACTCTGGGCACACCACGGGCTGCTATGAGCAGCACTGCCCAAGCCCTGGTTTTGTAGGAACCAAGGAGATACAAACGCTTGGTTTACCAATCTCTTGGTAAGAAAAAAACAAACAAAAAAACAACAAAAAAGGAAAGAAAAAACCAAACCACCCCTCAAACCCCCAAACAGAAGCAAAATAAAATGTTAAAAGAAATAAAAAAATAAAACCAAGTAAACTCCTTTTAAAAAAAAGAACTCTTTCAAATAAACAGAAAGATAAATATTTTTTGCAAGCCCTGCTTGCAATTAAGAATAAGCACCAAATAATATTTTAAAAAAGCAAAATAAAAATAAATCTCAAACCTTCTTCCTTTTTTTCTTTTCTTTTCTTTTTTTTTTTTCTTTCCATCTTAATGGTTTGGAGAGCTCCAAAAGCAAGCAGGCGGTTCAGGATTCCTGCACTGACCAAGACAGCCCAGTCTAAGCATCCCCCTCACCATCAATGCTGCTGATCCTCACCAGCACCGACCCCCAAAAACTCGCTTGTGAGAAGCCAGAGAGCAAACCAAAATCAAACAATAGTGCAAGAAGAGAATTATTTCTTTTTTTTTTTAAGGATAAACTCGTAGGAAAGGAAATGCACTTGACAGCTCTAAACTCTGAGCAAACCCCTGAGCTATTTTGAAGCTGATAGCATCTCATAACCATTTATAAATCCGCTCGGACAATTCCCCTGAGAGGATCTGGAAGAACAATAATTTTGGGAAAAAATCTGGCTCGCTGCATTCCTTTTCCCAAGCTGAACACATCCCTGTACCAACAGCTGTACAAACACCTCGCGGTCGGCACAGCGAGAGCCACCCTCAGACCTTCCCCTCCTGCTGGCAGCAATGCAGGGACACGCCGACACCTTCACCCTAGAGCCATGGCGATGGAAATGGACCTTTGGACCTGTCCCACTGCGGTTTTGTCCACAAGAACGTATTTTCTCCCCCAGAACGGCTAGTAAGTGCACAGTACTGCACAGGCATAGGGACTAGGAGCCACCTCCTCGGAGTTTAATCCACTCACTGCACTCAGTCCCCTCAGTCTCACCGAAGTGCTCTGAAATCACTGCTGTCTCATCCTGCCTTAGAAACGAGCAAGGGGAGCTGACAAAATCCAAAGCCCAATGGTAACACAAGAAGTAGGGGAAGAAAAACAGAAATAAGAGAACAAAGGTCCCTAAAAGCAGATTTTCAGCCATGTCTCCAGTAAGTCATCAGCCTTGTAATGAGGGGATGTCTCAACTGGAGAACTATGTTCTGGCAAAAAATCATCTTTAGTTTGGGGAAAGGAAGGAGTGAGCTGCAGCTCAAAGACTGTGTAAAAAAAAGTTGCTTAGAGTTGTTCCCACTTGAACACTGTCTGTTCTGGCTCCCTGGGGTTGGCTTACAAGCCTACGGAATTTCTCTTTTCTGCATCGTTTTAAATATACCCAAAGACATTCTGCTCGATTCTGGAAACGGTTTGACATTTAAATCCTCTGCCCCATGGAAATCTTTCAGCATTACTTTAAATTTTATTCTTTTTCCTCTGAACTTTTGTATTTAATGCTGTTACTGCTTCCTGCTGTAAGGTACCTTTCTGAAACCAAACAGTCCATATACTATCAGCACAAAAAATATGTGCAAGTCCATGGCGTTACAATCGGAGCAGTAAGGGCAAGATATTTAATATCTACACACTCCCTGAAAGTCATCAGGTATCACCTATCCCCATGGGCAGTGCTGAGCTGGGCTGTACAGACTGTAAGCATATCCCAGAGGATACATAGATACATATAGGTGTATATACAGTACATCTATATATGCCAGTGTGTACGCACCATTTGTAGAGTCCTAATCTTTTGCTAAATGCTTGGTTTTGGTTACGTTCCCCAAAAAAGGGGAATTTGAAGGCACAGACCCCTTAAGGCTTTGTTCTCTCATCCTTTAGCAGTAAGAAGAGACAGAAAACATCCATCCCAATCCATTCAACCCAAGGTTTGCACAGAGAGACGGTGCTATTTGCCGTGCAGTCAGCCTCTGCGGTGAGAATTCATGCAAAACCACAGGAAAGAGACCCTTTCCCACCATTTAACAAACTTCAAAACATGTTTTATTTAAAACCTCTGGATGCATGCTGTGGAGCAGGCAGGGAAATGTCCATGGTACCAATGCCAAAAGTCGCTGATGGGACCGTCTGTGTTCAGCAGAAGATCTCCTCACCCTCTGGAGGTGCTTCTGATGAGTGAGAATCTGCAGCACAAAGAAAACAGGTAGGAATCACTATGGGAATACAGGAATACAGCAGGCAGAGCAGGAATCCATGCACATGGAAACCTTGCTCTCTGCCCAATCCACTGGGCACCTTAAAAGATGTCCAGTTCCCTGACGGGCTACCATGAAGTTACATGTCACAATTGCTGAGCTTTCCTGTGCACAAGTTAGGAAACATCAGTGAGTCAGCATGGATAAGCTGGTCATCTGAGGGTATGAGATCAAATTTTACGTGGGTCAGAGGTTTGAGGCGCAGAACTGAGTCCTAAGGGGATGCAAAACTAACAGAGAGAAAAAGAAAAAAAGCATGTTCTTTTTTTCCAGATCAAGAAACAAGATAGACAAGGCTTGAGGGCAAGGGAGAAGCCACCAGAAGTGTTGCAGTATCACACCCAAACTACAACAGAGTTAAAGCAGACAGCAGTGCCACAGGGGCTGCCACAGCCAGGAGCATCCCCGCAGCAGCTCCTGAAAGCACATACACTGAAGCAGAACATTTTCCTCCTCACAGCAGAGCAAGCTGAAAAATAGAGAATCTAGCCTGTGGAGGCTGCTGAGGATGGGACAAGGAGCAGAGTGTGGCCCTTTGACAAATTCCAGGGGCTGCAGAACAGGCAGAAAAGCCCACAGAAGATCAACTTGGGAACTCCACTCATCACAGCTGATGATCTCCATCCCTGTGCTACCATCCACATTTCATGGCTAGATTTCATGGCTTCCACAAGTTTTCTAGCTGGAGGAAAAAGTCAGCCTCACTGACCCTGAAAACACACCTATGGTACTCACCAGACTGTTGGGAGCGATGTCCCCTGCCCTTTTTCTTCTTCTCCTTCTTCTCCTTTGGTTTGGCTAAACTGAAAAGGCGGGTAGGCATCTGGGGCTGTTCCTCAGCTGCCTTGTTAGTCTGGTTTATTGTGCTAAGCAAATGAAAAGTGCTTTTCTCTTTGTGTGTCCTTGAAAGACTGTTCCTTTTAGGGGAGACAGACAGTTCTGCATCAAAGTGCCCTTGTTTAGGAAGGGAAGGGCTCTTCTGCTTGGAGGAGTCGTCAGTGCTGGACTGGGAGGGGATTCTTGCAAGTTTCTCATGTAGATTTGAAAGCTATAAAGGAAAAGAAAAGTGTCTCATTGGGGCATGAAAGGGGGTAGCCGAGAACCTGGATAGGAAAGGCGTGTCCTGCACCCCACTGAGATAGAGACTGTTCTTGTGAACACCCAGCCCATTCACCAGTTAAAAAGTGGCCCCTATCCAGGCAAAGCCATGAGAGAAGCAGCCTTCTCTGTCTAAGATGAAGAAACGAGGCACATAAAGAGTAACATTCCAGTTTTTTTTGCTCCTACATGTACTATGCTATGTATCAACAAGCCAAGGGCAAATATTCTCTAAGATCTCAATACCAGGACTCACCCTGCATCGTTTGTGCACACAGACGGTGGCAGAAGGCCAAGGAGAAGCGTGCCTCTCCGGCAGGGGAACACCAGCATGGAGCAGCGGAGCGGCATGTGTCAAAGGGAGCCTTCCCAAGCAAGAGATGAAAGCAAAAGCATTTTTCCTGATTTCCCCCCCCCTCTAACGGCTGTCTCAGGATATAATTGAGCCCTCACATTCAAAGGGAAGATCAAAACAACAGCTCAACAAAGCCTCACCGAACCCTCTCTTAATAGCCCTGAAATGTCAGTACAATAACTGCCTCAAAAAGTGCTTCCTTCTCCCGATCCCCCAGGCCTCACAGTTATTTTACCTCTCAGCCTCTCCCATAGCATCTATGACCCTCTCATGTCTACATGTGCTTGATGCTGGAGCAGCTTCGTTGTGCACTCAGAAAACTTTAGGCCCGATCAGGAACCAGGGTGGGAGGGTTCCTGAGGGCTTCCAGAGGGAGCCCTCCTCTGATGATTTGCTTTTCAGCACTCGCTGCTGAGCTCCGCAATTAGTCCATTCAGGCACCCAAAATCATTTCCATTTCACAATCCAACATTTATAAACTAATTTTGCAACAGTTCTAAGCAAATTACATTCAGAATTAAGTGAGTTACAAACAAACAAATGATCAACAACAGGCGTGAGGATCAAATTCAGCCCATGTTTTGCCAACGGATGCGTGCTCTCCTCAGCCAGATTGCTGCACAGAGCAATAAACCCCAGCTTGCTGAAAAATGCACAGAGCAGGATCTGTGTGTGGGCTTCTCTTCCTGGCTAGGGGCAGAAGCCCCTTGCAGCAGAGCTGGGAACTTTTGCTCACTGAGTCATTACCAGACTGCAAGTGTCCGGTCTCTTTAGGACAGGGATGACGTCCAACTCTTTGCTAGCTGTTGAGAACGCTTTTGGAGATGGAAGTAAGTGTACAAACAGCTTTCCCCTGCACTTATCAGCCTTGCAAGTGGCTTTTGTGACAGCTGGAGGGTGCAGGTAACTCACAACACTCAGGCTGTTTCCAAGAAGGACGTCTCATCTGCCTCACCACTCCAGACCTCAGCCCCCATGGGGTGAAAGCCAAAATCAGTGGCAATTACCGACCTCCTGGAATTGCCTAGGGCATCTTCTCTGCAAGCCAGCCACCTCCACTCTGCCATCCACCAACACATGGCACAAAAACGTGGCCAGGCATCCTGAATATACCATGTTGAATCAACACTGGCAACGCCTTGGCAGCTCTGGAGATACAACAAACCCAGCCCTGCACATCAGGTGCAAGGAAGGAGCCAGTTTTAAATACCAGGCCCTGCGTGTCCAGGGCTGGGCTGGTGTCAGTCTATCACTGCTGGCATGCAGCTGGCCCAGGAGCCATCCAGGAGCTCCTTGCAGGGCACAGCTTTCCCAGCCATTGGCAGCATTTACCTGGTTGTGGTCAGGCTCCTGCTGCATTTGAGCTAATTGCTCCATGTCTTGCTTGAACTGCGCCTTCTCCCTCTCCAGCTGCTTCTGCGCTGAGCGAAGCCTCTCCAGGTCAAGCTGGTAGGAGGCCTTCTTCACCTGCAGTTCCTCTCGCTCTCGCTCAAGATCCTGCCACCCTTTCTGGACCTGCTCCTCTCGCTGGGCCAGATGGGCCTCCTTCTCCGCCAGCTCCTTCTCCCGGACTTCCCACTCCTTTTCTCTCTTCCGCCGCTCCTCCTGGTGCTGCATCTGCTGTTTCTTCAGGTTGGCCAATTCCTGGCGCTGCTTTTCCAGGTTGCGCTGCTTTTCCTGCTCCAGCAGCGAGGTTGGCCGGAAGAAGCTTCGGGTCAGAGCCCTCTCGCTCAGAGCCAGCTTCTGGTCCTCAATGTAGGTGTCCTGCTGCAGCACGACGCCCTAGGAGAGAGGGGACACAAATCACTGCAACACCCTCTCCACAGAGAGAGGCTCCATCCCCAAAAACCTCAGGGTGCTATATCGAATCCTTTAATCTCCCACCAAATTCATAGCTCAGCACTGCTGCCTTACGGCATGGCTACCAGAGGATGCTGACAGAGCATCTCCCCCAAGCAGCTTCCCAAATTCAGGTGAGCACTGGTTCACTTAGGGAGGAGCTCATTCCTACAACCTGCCTGCAGCATAATTGGCCACGCAGGGATGTGACAAGCATAGGAGAAGCGGAGATGGGGATGAAGCGCGAGTGGCTGTTACTGACTGGCGGGATGTGCAGTTTGAGCAAGCGGCATGCAATAGCAGGATGAACAGCCAAGCCTACCTGCAAAGCACTGAGCAGCTTATGGAGGCTGGTAATGGTTTGGAGGACCTGCTGCGAGAAAATAAAAGCGTTGCTATTAGATCTCACTGGGTGCCAGGGTACGCATAAAGCACCCACTCTCCTTTTCCACTGTGACCCACTCGTGGGCCAGACAAGCTGTATGGCCATCCCATCCATGTATTTTTAGCCCAGATGAAAATTTATCTGCATCTCTCATATCCTACAATAACTTTTAAGAAGAAAAACCACTGGCGTACCGGCAATAGTGGTGTGATAGCCAGCATAAAGAGAACTGCTTCTCTTTTTGCCATTAATGCTAATTGGGAGTTATGAATGTGTATCAAAGGGAGAATAGAAATCTAATTGCCCCCATTCACTGCACCTGCAACATAAAATTAAACTCCCTCTGTCTGCAGATGCACAATAAATACAGCCCTGTGCATCCTAGTGGTAATTAACCCTTGCTGCCTGTAATCAGTACCTAGCATCCTGCTGGCGAGCAGATGACAATCAGCGAATGCCCTATCTGAACATCCAAGGTTAAACAAATAAGTAACACAGTGGGTTCAGCCTAATGTATTTAAAAGTCTACATGTGCTTCGGCAAATGAAATGTATTTTCTTCTACATTATCACCTATTGAGACAAATTCACTTGCCACTTAAATGAAGGAAACAGCTGAGCAATAGAATCAATTCTTACCTCGTTATTCCTTTTCAACATGAACATCAGATTAGCATTTCCACCCTATGAAAAGATCACAGATTTAATATGAGGACAAATGAGAAATCACAGCAAGTGTGTTCTGAAGCTGAACTAATGACAGACACATTAAACCCCCCTCCATCTTCCATTCTGGGAGAATTCGTGCATGTTTTTTAGGCAAGTTAAATTCTTACAAAATAAAATGTTAATTGGGTATCATTTTGTAGTTATATGATGGATCAATCCACAGCAAGATTAGGTGCAAGGTTATAGTTGACCTTATCATTTCAATAACGATGCATAATTAAACACATGCTTTAGCTGATCTGCAGACAGATGGCAGATAACCTGTGCCACAAAGGAATACTACTGATTTGCAATGGTTTTCAAGTCAGGATTTTTAGCTACAGCAAAGCGGTTTTGGCTGCATACTTCCAATTTTATTTTATTTTTTTAGATTATTAGGATACATCTAATTGTCAAGAAATTCAGGCATTTTTCAAGACTTGAATTGCCCCTCCCTTGAAATCTAAACTCAGAGGTAGCAGACAGCTAAACCAAGAAATACCTTCTTTAAAATGCTGTCTGACTCTGTTCTCCGCAGGTCCTGAGCTTCATCGCCTTCATCTTTCGCTCCACCTAAAGGAAGAAGGCAGCACTGACACTGATTATTTGACATTTTAAGCCACAGATGAACTTGCTAATGTCTGAGAAATTTAATACAGGAAACTCAGATGTTTCACAAAAGGGGACACAGAGTTCTTGACACTTTTACTAAATACATTTGCTCCCTACATATACAGAACATGTCAGCACCACCAGGAAAAGTGGATCTGAATTCAGATTAGGATTGACTTTGGTTTCAGACAACATGCTGATGAATTCAGCACACTCCTATTAACTGTACTCTGTCTAGCCCCCGCACTGCTGTCTACTACCAAAGAATACTTGCTGAGAAGACAGGAGGCAGAATAAGAGAAGATGAAGAGCAATAATGGTATCATCCCTGGGTATATTATTGTAGGTATAGCTTCAATGCCTTTCTTGTTCAAATGCAATTTACAGCTGGGTCAGATACTGCTGCGCAACACGCTGTGTAATTTTATATTAATAATTTCTCCTTAGCTTTAGTTATCAGAAACCTGTATCTCCAAAGGGACACTGGACTTATCTTTCTGACCTGTGGGGCCGAGAGGGCTGCAACCCTTCACCTGCGCTGCCCTTCTGCTCGTGGCTGTGAAGTTGCATGGCTCTTGGGTCCCCTAGCTCTTGCCAGCTGAGAGGCAGCCCATGGGGAAACCCCACACCTGCACTAGGAACCTCCCTCCTGCCACTCTTTTTATGATAAACAGCTTTACATACACCTATATCTGCAGCAATGGGAAGGAAATCATACCTTCTGCAAAGGCCCTCTCCTCCCACCACCCCCAGGCAGGCTTTGCTATTAAAGGCTGACCCTCAAGTCCTCCTAACAGACCTTCTCTCATGCATCACATCCTGGGACCTTCTACCTCTTTGCAGGAGGAAACACCTCCCTTCTGCTTTGCTGGAGGGCAGAACGAAGGGGAGTCAAGTTATAAGCCTTGCCCAAGGCTGCGCAGGTTGTGAACAGAAGAACTGGAGATGAAAGCCAGGTTTCATGCCTCCTGGCCTCCAGCTGAACAAACAGGCCCCACATTCTTTTCCCATATTCTCCCAAGGTCCTAGAACTATGAATTACAATCTAATTCAAAAGAGGACATTTCTACAGGAAACCCAGAGCTGTGGAAGGAACAGCCTGAGGTTGCCCCATTCATCACTGCGACACAGAGAGGCACAACCCTAAACAAACCCCTCCAGCATGAATATATTTGTCATTATGATGACAAGGCCTGCGGAGGGCTTTGCAGCTTTCCAATAGAGCTGGGAAAACCTCTACATACTTCTCATGTCTGACTGTCTGGAGCTAACACTGCTCCTTTAATACAGAAGGTCAGACGAGGTCCAACGATCCCAATGTTGAGACAGACACTAGCGCAGCAAAACTGGCTGTACTGGGAGTATGAGTGAGACCACAGAGAAAGGAATTTGAGGACAGGGAGGTTTCTGATGACTAGGGCAAAGAAAGAGAATTTTGGGAAGTAGCCAACTACGCAGCTGAAATAAATATTCACACATTTTTTTGGGAGACTTAATTGCAGGAATAACACATGCAGTTGTATGTGGAACACAAATGCACAGAGAGCAGAGCCAGGGGAGAAGGTGCTTGATTCAGTAACATCCTCATCCATTCCCAACTGCAACAGCACCAGGTTCCTGCTGGAAGATAACTGAAGAATGAAGAGGAGAGCTGCAGGTATTACAATAGGAACATGAAGAAACTAATCTAATTAAGAAGCTAAATGCTTTCATGTGGCATGTAAGTAAAGGAGTAAGCTTGATTTGAGAGAGTACAGAGAGAGGAGTGAAGGGTTCAGGTGTTTAATCCTCAGATAGCCATGGGTTTTCAATAACCATCATTCCACCTCTACATACGCTTTTTTTTTTCCCCTTATCTGTTATTTAACCTATCAACAACTATTGGAGAGGACCTGGGAAACACAAATCACCAGCTGCTGGAGTCTTTCTGAAGCAAGAGGATAGGATGACATTATGTCTTATTAACAAATGCTGATGTGCACACACGTAACTACTCACACTTGGAGGCGTTCATCTGATGACTGTCGAATCCTCCAAAAGTTTCTGCCCTCCTGGGGAGAGAGATGGGGCCAACTCCTCCTTCTTGCTCCAGGGCAGCGCTGCTGACCTGCTGCCCCAGGGCAGTGCCCAGGCTCCTGTTCACCAGGTCTTGCAGCAGTTCAACTGATAAAAAAGCAACAATATGTCTGTTGAAGACCACCTCAGGTTTCTGAGCTATTTTCATTCCTACCTGATCTCAGGTCAGAAATTCTTTGGTTTCACTGCACTAAGAAACCATGTTTTTATGACAACGATATGAACAGTGAGCATTCCCCCTGCAAAATCTCAGTTTGTCTGATCATTAACTCCAATTCCTGGAGCTCTGCACAGGCTTACGCTTCCCTCTCTTCTTCCAGGCAACCCTGGTGTTACAACAATGCTGTTACAAGAGCATTTAATTTTTAGCCTCTCCAAAAATCACACCAGAAAGTTGCCCGAGTTTCCACCTGCCCTCTCCTTTGTCCACAGACTTGCCTGTCCCTGGCCTGCTGGATCCCACGCCCCCTCTTCTCACACTTTGCTGAGACTGAAACACAGCAAAAGCCTGGACGGTCCAAATTTCAGCCAAGGCTAAATCCTGTGCTGCTCCTGACCCTAGTGCTGATTCAGTGGATGGTTGCTCTCTGTGCTGACTTCTTTTCTGCCCTCTTTCAACAGCCATCAATATCTGCTTCTTTTCCTGATCCTCATTACCTGTCCCTGAGACAGTACTGTGAGTAGCACAGTATCTCCTTATCTGTGCAGTGATTTTGACGAAGAGAAAACTGGTGATTGAGGACTGATGGCTTCACTGCAGACGGGTGCGCTGGTTAGTGTAATTAACACATCACCCTGACTTGCTCACCTTCATTTATTGCTGTTTTCATAATGGCCTCTCCTTTTGGTGCCTCTTCTGTGTTGGCTCTGAAGAGCAGCCTGGAGCCTGGCATTTCCTCTTGCACAGAGCTGTCTGCCATGTCCCGGAAGATCTTGGCCTTCTCCTCCAGCAAGAGGAGGATCTGCTTATCCTTCTGCTGAAGTTGTTCTGTGGGGGAGAACAGAAAACAGAGATGGAGACAGAAAATAAAAGCTTCAGCAAGGAACCAGAGCGATTCCTGAGATGTTGGCCCCATCTAGTGGAACCTGATGATAGATACAGCCATGCCCTGTGCAATGCTGCACGGCAACGGCTCCAGCGCACCCACAGAAAAATAATGCAAGCAAGGTGAGGTCCAAACAAGGATTGCACTTATTTGCTGGATGCAGGATTCTCACTCCTTTGCAAAAAGTCATAGTCCAACCACAAAACCCAGCACAATTCCTGTAAATTTTTCAAACCAGCTCCTCAGCTCTGTCCCAGGCAGGTTTTTACCTTTCAGTCCTCTCACTTTCGCATCCGACACCTTCTTTTCAAACTCGGACTCACAAGGGACTCCTTCATCTTCATCTCTATCCCTGGACAAGAGACGCGTCTCAGTTACTACCAGAACATGACCGTGTGCATCACCTGCCTTGTGAGAACAGCTTGGTAGCTTACATGGTGTTCATTGTGTCTTGAATGATCTGTATCCAGCTGTTACGCTCTTCTTTGGAGCTGGCATGGACTTCCACCATTTCGGGATCTTTTACACCCATGCTGATCAGGAACAAGCCCTTCTCCTCATGAGCCACTTCCCGTACGATCAGCTTCTTCAGAGAGATCACAGTGGATTTCTGGTCCTACGGATGGAAAGAAATGGATGAAAAGGGTGAACGGTGTTAGTTCCCAGATGCAAACTAGCATTAAAATGGTCCCAATACCCATACTGCTACCTCTTTCAGGTTGTAAACATTTTCTGAACCTATTTGGTAATTAAAAATAAATCATTTTAATGAGGTCTAAGAACATGGAAGGGCTTGCTTTCCTCCACCAGTCCTGTAGGAAAAGCAATTTCACCTCGTTACATTTCAACAAAGAATTAATTTAAAATGGACTTTGTGGTTTTGCAAACTCTACCGCATTTTGCTCTAACTCCAGCAGACCTTTGATCTCACCTCCTTCTGCCTACACTTGCTGTCATTAATATCACAGCTCCTTAAACACAGTGCAGCTTGCTAGCGCCTGCTTCACACACATTATTTTTGTGATCTCTCTCTGGGATGGAGTAACATCCTCGTTTTCAAATCCTACAAACCCCCTGCTGTTCTCAGAAGCTCACAGCTGACTCCTACGATTTATGTTTAAGAGAACGTTCATTGTGTGCTATGGTCTCTGTGTAATCAGCCTGCTTGGTTAAAACGTCCCTTTGCTGTTGTGTTGCCTGCGCAGGAGTCGGCCCCTTTGTGCATTTACAAGATGCTGCACTGGGGTATTTGGTAATGGTTCACTTGGAGGACTTGTCTGCAAATCAGCTCCTCCAGCGCAGGGCACCGGGGCTGTGCAGATCAGTGGTGGAACTGGGATAACAAATCATCAGCTTTCAAAATGTTCACAGGGTGGAAAGGTCACAAGGTTTAGCCAGTCTAGACCATGCCTGCAAGGCACAGCCCCAGCAGACTCATTTAGGTATCAGGTTTTCTTTAGCAGGTCAGCGTGCCTGGCCCTTTTATGAGGTCTGCCTTCAAAAGCTAATGTTTTTTGTTTTATGCGTTACAAATATAATTCCTCTGACATTTATTTGCAAGCTGTTCTGTTGAATTTACTGCAGTAGCATTTTTCTCCCCCTCCATAGCAGCTCACAATGTATTAGGACATTTTCTTCTGCCGAGATTCATTTTTACAATGTTTGCATTATCCCATTGCCCCCTCCCACTGCAATCACTGCTTCAATTTGCACAAAATGAAAAGGAGTAAGTGTATCAGGCGACAGGCCAATTATCAGCTGTGCCAAGGCACTGCAGAAAGGGGAGGTGGGGCATGAAGACATATTTTCCTATCAAAAAGAATGGAGTCTGCTCGTCAAACGATAACGTTATAAGCAAGAAATTTAAGTTGTTTAGCAGGCAACGGCTGGTTTCACTGCACAACACACATGAAGGGTCTCTCATGTGAAAAAGGAAGGAGGAGAAAAGGTCGAAGCCTTACCAGTGAGGGAAAGACATACTTCTGGTCCTTCTCCTGAAGGAATACGAGCACGTCAGAGAGGAGAACAGCCTGGACTTCTGCAAGAGAAAAAAGCAAACCAGTGCAGTATAACCATGCAACCCACCCCAAAACAGATCTCTCTTTTAAAAACACCAGCGCTGGGGACTGGTAGGGATGTTTTTGGAAATCCTGGAAGCAGGGTCAGCCTCCTGGTCAACAGGAGGAGCAGCAGCAGCTCCTGGAGATGCTGGGTCAGGTTCGCTCTGAACCGACTTTGCATTACACAGAATACAACAGCACACGGGGAAACTGCAGGGTTTCCTTTCATCGGTCAGAGCAGGGTTGTTCCTCTCCAGCCTCATGCTTTCTAACTGTTAGGGCACGGACATAACAGCAAAAGCTAGAGACACTGAATAGAAGCGCTGTTTTCTCAAACAATCAATATTTTAGCCCTCAAGCAAAATATCTGCACAGGAAGTTTTGGCTTTTATGGTTCTCTTGATGAGTGGTTTGCAGAGTGTAAATTACCGTGCAATAACAGCATTTGTCAGCTGCAGTTTCTTTCCCAGGAAATACGGACTTCAGGAGCCACCACTAATTCTGCTCGCAGACAAACACAACTCTTCGCAGGCTCCGAGGGGAGCCAACAGAGCCTGCGTGAGATGCAGGACCCAGCTTGCTTTCACGGGAGAAGGAGGCACATCATCAAGCCAACAGAGGATTTTAAATCAGAATGCAGCCTTTTCCCAGAGTACATGAACAGTCTTCCAAGTCTCCTAATGACATATCACAAAGTTGCACAGCAACTACCAAGTACAATGCCCCACCCAGAGCCCTCAGTACAAAGAGTTTTTGTGAAATGTACTTGGGAAATCTTGTGATAGAGAGGAAGCAAACCAGAAAGTTAAATCATCCCGTGGGTAATTCCTTCCATTCAGTTTTGGGAAGACGGGATCTGTTCCAGCTAAAAGAACCACCAAACTTTAATCAAAGCTACAAAATGAACTCGAAGCTCTGGGAGCTTTGCAAAAGTTGGCATTTGACTCCATTCTTCTCTATCTGTGCATTTTGCAAGAGGGGAAATGCTAAAAACCTCCAAGAAAACGTCTTCCTGTACTTCTCTGTGCTCCATTTCCAACCCCACAAAACAGCCTGAATGTATGAACGAGTACTCTTACTGGGCTCTGCAGCTTGTCTACAGGATCTGCTTTCGCTGGGAGCTTGCACTACAGACAGTTATGTTTATGCATTTCTATGACTTAGAAATGCAAATGCAGCCTGTACTTATCACAAGATTTCACAACAGCGGCATAACTTGCTTCATCCACCATCTAAAGTCAATAGTAATCTTGGGTGCCTAGAAACCATCTGTAAACTTCCTGTTTCTAAAACTTCAAAATAAATCATACCAGACACGGAATTTGGTGTTACCACCACAGCATTGAACCTGGCTACCAGTCCCCACTCATGCCCAAATACCCTGGTTTAATCAGCTGTTGGTGCAAACAAGAGAAGGACAGCCCAGCCTTCCTGCTAAAAATACCTTGCCTGGTCTTACTGCTACCATGGTCCTTGCTGAAGGCTTCCTTGGGAGATTTAGTGCTTAATTCACTGCTAACTTCAACATTCGGCAGAGCACAGCACCTTGGAGAAGCTATTTCCAGTCGATAACAAAAAAAGACAATTCAAGAAAACATCAACCAAGCAAAAAGCAGCGGCAGGGACACCAGAGTATCTTCTGAAGAGTTTCCGTGAGCAGCTCAAGAGGTTCAAGAGCAGTAAATGCCTGGGACAACTCTCTGGAGTCCCACTGAAACTGGGAAGGTAATGCTGAGCCTGGGCAGCCCTACTGCAGACAGAGCAAAGGAAAGGCAGTGGTGCTGGTGGGCAGAGCCATGGGGAAGCTGAGGCTGCCAGTCAGACACAGTGAGCATGCTTCCTGGAACCGCTGCACATGTACTCGGTGGCATCGAGGTCTGACTCACTGCTCCGGGCAACTGCAGCCCCATCCTGGCCCAAAGGATCCCCAAATTGCTCTGCTCCTTGGCTGATGCACCAAGGTGTGACTGCAACCCAAGGCTTCAGGAGTTGGGCAGTCACCAGGAGAAAAAGCAGCCATCACCCCAGGAGCAACACGAAGAATTGGAAATGCTGTGATGGGAAGTGAGCGTACAACACGGAAAGCTGCTGCCAAAACCCCTCAAAGCAAAAGAGTAAATAAAGGTTGGAGACACCAATCTGAGGACTAATCCTACGCTCAGAGAGGACAAGCTGTATTCTTGCACTGCAGAATGCTGGACAGTCTTACCTTTCAAGCGGCCAGCTGCATTTTTCAGTGAAACAGGCCCATCTCGGATGAGCTTCCGATGTCTCAAGTCCTCTCTTGCGAACATCTGGCCGCTCTTCATCCTCATGATGGACTTGCTATCCGTCCGGTTGTAAATCTCACTAAGACGCATTTTCTTTTCGTAATTGCTGACTTTGTTATTGACTGCAGCGATCATATCTTTAATGAGGTTTAATGCCTGAGTCAAATCTTCGTGTTCCACTTCATTTTCTTTGAACAGAAAGAGAAACACCTCGATTTCACTTCACCCTTGCGGACTCTGACTTCCTGATTTTACTTCTGTCCTTCCTCCTCTCCCTCCCAAATTCCCATATTATAACTTTTTAATACTTTCCTGAGATAAGATTGCGTATTTTCCCTCTTAAGGAGAGTTTCACAAAGCCTTTCACATACACAGTTGAGGTTCGAGACTATTCCCGTATACTTTGTATATGAGATGGTACAGATGATAAGCATAAATTAACCACATATTTTAGACACTATCAAAAAAAGCAAGCAGGGAGACTTTGGAGTCTAAGCATGTTGCTCCATAATTAACTAGAGACACACCTGGAGCAACCAAATCAAGGCACCCAAATAACTAATCCTAAACAGAGATATGAAACTGAGTTATCTCATTACAGCAGTGTGAGACAATAATGACTGGATTAGTTGGTCTATTCTAAGAAAAACTACTTCAGCTGAAAAGTATCCAAGAAATTTACACTGGAGGAACAAATACACACTTAGAATAGAAGAACTAGTCCTTACCTTTGGTGTACTGCAGGATCCTTTGTAACAGGACTGGGTACTTTGTGATTCTCTGTGTTACCAACAAGATACATTCAGAAATCCCAAGACGCCTCACCAGGGAGCTGCTCATTTTTTTCTAAGGAACAAAGATGGAAATTTCAGTTCTGTAGCAAAGCACAGAGCAGAGTGCAGAAAGGACATACTCTATGTCTGTTCTGTCAGGTCCTACCTTGACAAATGCCTGAAACCGCTTGTCCTTCGAGTACAAATCTTTGAAGTTATTTACTGCCTCATTGTGGTGCCCGCAGAATTTGCCGTATGTTTTCTTCATTCGCTCAGCGCTCTCACCGGAGAACTGCAAGACATGAGACAGAGAGGTCCAATCTGCACTGCGCTCCTGGTGTGATACCCCAGCAGTGCCTGCCAGTCTCTCGAAAGAGCTCGATGAAACCAAATCAATCCAAAGCATCCTAAACCAAGCAAGTAGATCACTAGAAAATAAGAGCTGAGTTTGGGACTTCACACTTGCCACAAAATTTGGGGTGCTACTTACAAGGCTTAAGAGCCAACAACAAAAAAGCCAAGACAGACAACAAGAATAAGAAAGAAAATGCAGATAAAGTAAAATGATCCAACCAAAGTCAAACACAGCAGGTCAGTAACTCGGCCAAGAAACACGTTGGGCATATTTTGCTGTGGGCTACTGCCTACCCTCCAGGCTATGGTCCAAACCGTTCTGTGTCTGTTAGGGAATGCTTCTCTTGCCCACAAAATAAACTAAATGAATTTTCACCATTAGACCTTCCTCTGAAAGAGTGAAAAGTGCTTCAAAAAGCAGAGGCAGAGATTTTTTACGTGTGTGAAGAGTAAAGGTGCCATCAGCTGTGATTATCTAACAGGCGAAGGAGGAGCGCCTGGTTTCCAGCTGTGTTCTCAGAAGTGCAAGCATTTTCCAGCACTTACTTGATTCACCAAGACGTCACCTATCCTCTTTATAACAAAGTTCTTTTCGTTTTTGTCTGCCAATGACTCCTTCTTCCTTTCCAGAATCCGCTGGAAGAAGTGACTGTGGATGTGCAGCAAGTTTTCCAGGCAGGGAAAGATCTTGTCCACGACTTGTTGATCATACTGCAGTTCCTTCAACATCCCTGCGCTGTATACATCGTTCATGATCTTCAGGGTGCGGACGTGATGCATTTCAGTCTGCATTAGCTCTGTACAGGATGAGGACAAGGTCAGAATCAAGGACATTGTAGAGTACATGGGCGTACAGTACAAGGAAAAAGCTGCCATTGGAAAGCTCTTCCATCACTGAGCTTCTCAAAGTTGATTCAGAAAATATTGTGTCAGGTATTTAAACATCAATCAACAGTTTCAAATGTGGGAGAAATGGGGGGAGCAGAGAAGTTCCACAACAAAGAGTTTTGGATATTGCTCCAAGGTCTGAACCTTTGGCACTATTAACTGCTCCTTCCTAACACCTCATTGCTAGCCTCAACATAGGGCGCTTTTGCCAGACAGGATGGCTCTTGCATCCAGCAGGAGAAGACTTCCCAGCCAGCTGCTCTGCTCTAACAGAGTTTAAATGTCATCAGCAGACAAATGAGGAGAGGCAATTTCTGATTTTTTTGATGGCTTTCAGATATGTGAAAGACAGAAGGAAATCTTTCACAGAATACATTACATTTCTAAGAACTTAAAGAATGAAACTTTGGCTTCTGAGGAAACCAAGTCAATGTTCCTATGCACTGACCTAAAGCTTCCCAAATCCATACATGTGAGTATATCAAGAAGCTAACTACAATGAGTCAAAAATTAAGATTCAGGCATCTCTCACCGTAAATGACATCTTGCCGCATGACAACATCTTTGTTCTGCTGCTGTAAGAACTTGGTGTCCACTACTTGGCTCCAGGACTCTGCCTCCAGCTGCTTGGAATCGAATTCCAGGTCTCCCATCAGCTGTCCCTCATTCATGTCTGCACCTTCACAAAGCAAAGCAAGTGCCATTAAGATGTGGGTAACTTGTCTCAATTGAGAGTTCCTGTCTATTCATTAGGTTTAAGCTTTCTCTCTCATACCACAGCCATCACAAACATTGTCCTTTACTGACAGAAAAACGATCCTATGGAATTATACCACGTCAGGACCAGGTCATGAAAAGCACTTCTAAAGGTTATTTGCTACTTGCACAAAACTATTTCATGATTTTTGCACAGACCAAATTCTAGCTCAGATAAGAGACAAGGATTCTTTATCTATAATGCAACAACATTTCAGATATATAACACCCCACAATACCCAGTTTGTCTTTCGTTATTTACATCACTGAATCGAGAGAACTTAGACCTATGTGAAGTCTGTGTTCTCAAGCCTAGAAAGCTAGAACTGATGCAGGTAGAAGCAAACACTTCATACATTGCACATACACATATATATCTTTAAGACTGCTCATTTGTGCAGGAACTTTTGCAGGGAATTTTTTCTTGTCACCATGAATGTGCCCTAGGTTAGTCCTTAATAAATTAAGACCATTCAGCTCTTGTCAGGTAAATATTGGCAAAGATGTAAAAATACTGATTATATTCTACAAAAAGCACAACATAAAAATATTTAAACTTAAGAAATTAATTTAACTGACTTCACTTTCAAACCCTCAAAAACTAAACAACATGTTTCTTCCTTCCCCACGCTGGGAAAAATACAAAATGCAAGACATCAGCACGAAAAAGGTGACAAAGTGCAAAATCTGTGGCTGCATGAATGGGCCAGAGGCACAGAATGAAAGAGGAAATGTTTGTCCCTGAGCTAAATTCCAAGTAACTCAATTGTAACTGAAACCTTTTAAATGTTTTCCCACAATTCAACAAGCTAAAGAAATTACTATGTGGGGCTTTGTTTTAGTTTATCATACTAATATTCTAAGATTAAAGTAAATGCACTTTAATTGTCCATTAGAAAGGAAAACACTTGCTGAAATGCCAAAATGGATTTTCTATTTCTGGAAAGCAGCACTCAGAGCTTTCTGTTGCTAAAAACGCCATGGGAGTCTCTTACCTTCATCAACCAGTGATTCCGTGGACTCATTAACCCGGCTGATTTTATTTAAGGAGTCTGTTGACTGCGACAGGAATTTCCAAGTGTTTATTAAGTTGTCATCATTCCCGACTCTGCAGAAAAAAAAAAAGAACACAGAATATAATTTATGACATAAAAAACAGCCAAATGCAGTTGCAAGTACACAGAAGAAACGCATTTTTAAATATGAATTGAAAACTAAAGCAAGAGTTGCATGGTTATGTACAGAAATTTAAGTTTATTAATTGTTTTCTAACAAATACCCATTGGGGCTCAACAAACTAAGATCTAGAGAGTTCTAAGTGATGGTGCTTCTTCTATAAAGAATCACACCTGAGGTTTTATGGTTTGGGTAACTCCTTTCCATTCCTTTCCATATTACAGTTGCTTCCCATCCTCACTGTTCTTGGTGCAAGCAGTGCAAAAATGCAACACAAAGATCTATCCAAGAGTCTTTATCACTAGCTTTGAGAAAGATCAGAAAAATGGACTGAAATGAATTTCACCACGAAGAGCCAGGGCGTACAAACAGACCAGAAAATGCCAGTCCACGCTATTGCCCTGTGAGTAGAACTGCTGAATATGCACATAGTGTAGGAACCATAAATCGGATTTTCTTCCATTGGTTTTTGTAATTAATTGGGTACAATGCAGTCCTAAAACACCATGAAGATTGCAGCTCTGTACCTCCACTTTATTGTTATGGACACAGAAGTTTATTACGCTGTACCTGTGTTTGCACAGTGCCCAGCCCAAGGCGAGGGAATTACCTTCCAGAGCATCTCTATGAAGTGACCTTGAATAGAACCAGGTCAACTCAGATGCCTCTGAACTCAAGCCATGACTAAACTAGCCCAGACAATCTGATTCTGCAGAAGACAACTGATGGTATCAATACGTAACATGGGTATTTCTGGTTTTGTGATCCTCTTTTGTACCTTTAACACAAATCATAGTACTTGAATTTATTTTCAATGAGATCTAAGTGTCTCCTGTGCTTGCAGTGTCAGATAACTCACGCAGACTCATGTGGGTAGGAGGAAACCTTACCCTGCAATGTTCTGTATCGAGACACTTTTCGAAAGTGCTGTAGGCTGTTGTGATCTCCTGTTATTGAATATTGAGGTTACGGTGTTTTCATCAGGAGCAAGGATTGCAGAGCGAGGGCGCTCCTTCGGTTGTGAGCCTGGAAGGGAAGCGTCAGAGGAAAGTCAGCTCATGCAACTGCATTCAACTGCAACGATTATGATGTGAAGAAACCAGGCTGTAAAATTCACTTCCTTTTCTTTCTAGAGTCATCACCAGGAGATGTCAGCTGTTCAAAACAGCCATAACAAAGGAAAGAATGACTCCTGTGCAGAACTGACTGCGTTGCACTACACTTAAAAGATCTGAGTGGGATCCAGTCCAGAAACACACACTTGGGAAACTGAATTTAATTTTATTTGATAAATAATCGCATGTAGCGATCCACTAAGTTGGCTTTTTCATTTCCCTGGGCCTATAGTTACATACATCTTCCTGCTTCTGGTCAAACTTTTTGAGATAGGTTTCTCTATCAGTATATACCACAAACGCTAATCCTTATCTCAATATACTATCACATGCTTTAACTACTCTTCATATTAATTCCAGATTTTCCCTTCTTCAGATGTACTTCTGCTTTCTGTAGTGATACTTCTGAATTTCACAATAAATACCAGAGTGTGTACACCTCTATCACACAGTGTGGTTCCATGTAGTGATCTCCACGCTGTCATTAAATAAGCTTATCAAGTCATGGCACTACAAAACCCATATGGGTTATTTCATTCCCATTCTATGTGCTTGGTCACACCGGTAGCTCTACAGTGTAGTGTGCATCTCAGCATGGCCAGGAAAAGTTTGTCAGTATTGCTCCTATTCAAAATTATACTTTCTGTTTTTACTACTTTAAAGCAAAAGACTATTTAATTTTAAAAATGTATTTTGAACAAACATCCTCTCCACTTGTAATCTTAACAATTTCTGTTAATACAATACTCATAGTTGGATTCTTTCCAGTGTCAGACACCTGTGGACATAGGCTGCATCTTCCAGACTTTGTGGACTTAGCAGCTGCAGGCCTTCACCAAGCTACAGCAGTCACATACTTTAAATCTGAGATGACTTTACATTTGCTTAAAGCTACACAGACACAGCAGAAGTGGATGAACTCTGAGCAACTTCAGTACAACTTCTGAAATCTCATATTTTGCTTAACATGCACAGAAGATGCTCTAATCCCCACTGATAAATGCTTATCTTTCATAATAGTGAATATTAGTTGTCAGAATAGTCAAGAACAGCAGATACAGATCATCACCAAAGCAGGGAGAAAAGAAGTTTTCTTACTTTTGTTTCTCATGGTTACTGTGGATAATGAAGAGGTATCATGTGCCTGCAGCACCCCTTTCTGTGGCTGAAAGAAAAATGAAATTTGCTGTAATTTCTTCCTCCCTTTTCCCATCAGGCTGTGCCACAACTGAAATTAAAACGCTATGTTTTTCTGAATCCTCTCAAAACAGTTCAGTTCTTGGCTGTACGTGTATTTTTATATATATATATATATATA
>NW_010181153.1:0-1773 GCF_000695765.1 Mesitornis unicolor
ATCTCAGGTGGTTTTGGGGTTCATGGTTGGGGATTTGATGGGATCTCAGGGAGTCTGGGTGTCCCTAGCTGGGATTTGGGGGGATCTCAGAGGATATGGGGCTCCGTGGTTGGGATGTGGGGGGTGTCTCAGGGTGTTTGGGTGTCCCTGGTTGGGATATGGGGGCATCTCAAGGGGTTTGGCTGTTCCTGGTTGGGATTTGGGGGTGTCCCGGGGTGTTTAGGGGTCTCCAGTTGGGATATGGGGGTCTCAAGGGGTTTTGGGGTCCCAGGTTGTGCTGTGGGGGTGTCCGGGTGTCGCGGTGTCCCTCACCGTCCTCGTAGGGGGTGTACTCCACGCGGTAGGTGCCGTCGCCGTGGTCGGTGACGTAGGTGTCGGTGGTGGCCCCCGAGGGGTTCAGCACCCGGGCCTTGACATGGGGTCCCCCCGTCTTGGTGAGGGTGCGGGCGTCCACCGTGAACTCGGTGCTCACCTCCCGCAGCACCCCTGGGGGGCAGCACCCTCAGCACCACCCATGGCCACCACCAGGGGGCGCCCCCCATGGCTGTGGGGCATGGGGGATGGGGCCAGGGGAGCGCCCCCATAGAAGGGGGTGGCAGGGGTGGCCATGGGGAGGAGATGTTGGTGCCCATGGGGATGCACTTGCAAGGGGGAGATGCCCATAGGGAGGAGATGTCTATGGGGAGGAGAAGTCTATGGGGCAGAGATGGCCATGGGGAGAAGATGTCCATAGGGAGGAGAAGTCTATGGGGCAGAGATGGCCATGGGGAGAAGATGTTGTTGTCTATGGAGAGGAGAAGTCTATGGGGCAGAGATGTCCATGGGGAGATGTCCATAGGGAGGAGAAGTCTATGGGGAGGAGATGGCCATGGGGGCAACCACAGGGAGGAGATGTCTATGGGGAGAAGATGTCTATGGGGATGCCCACCGAAGGGGGAGATGCCCATGGGGAGGAGAAATCTATGGGGCAGAGGTGCCCATGGGGTTGCCCATCAAAGGGGGAGGTGCCCATGGGGAGGAGATGCCCATGGGGAGAAGATGCTGTTGTCTATGGGGAGATGTCTATGGGGAGGAGATGTCTATGGGGATGCCCATCCAAGGGGGAGATGCCCATGGGGAGGAGAAGTCTATGGGGCAGAGATGCCCATGGGGAGATGTTGGTGCCCATGGGGATGCCCATAGAGAGAGGAGGAGCCGATGGGGAGGAGAAATCTATGGGGCAGAGATGGCCATGGGGAGGAGACGTCCATGGGGGAGCCCATGGGGAGGAGAAGCCTATGGGGCACAGATGCCCATGGGGAGGAGATGTTGGTGCCCATGGGACTGCTCAACCAAGGTGTCCGTGGGGAGAAGGTGCCCATGGGGAGGACATGGCCATGGGGGCAACCATGGGGCGGAGATGTTCATGCCCATGGGGATGGCCATCCAAGGGGGCAGTGCCCATAGGGAGAAGGTGCCCATGGGGGAACCCATGGGGCAGAGGTGCCCATGGGGAGAAGATGCTGGTGCCCGTGGGGATGCCCACCCAAGGGGGAGATGCCCACGGGGGGTGTCTATGGGGAGGAAAACCCCACAGGGTTGGGACACCCCTGAGAAGAAGGTGCCCATGGGGAGGAGATGCCCACGGTGGCACCCATGGGATAGGAGACACCCACGGTGGCAGCCCCGTCCCTCACCTCGCGGCTCCACGCCTTTGCCGTAGACCTTGACGCCGCTGGTGTCCACGGCCGGATCGACGGTGACGTGGACGGGGAACTTGGGGACGGGGTGGCC
>NW_010181153.1:1804-2948 GCF_000695765.1 Mesitornis unicolor
ATTTGATGGTGATGGTGTAGGAGCCGGGGCAGGCGGGGGTGTAGGTGATGGCGTAGGTCCCGTCCCGGTTGTTCTGGACCAGCACCTCGGCCTTCACCCCGGCTTCCGAAATGATCTCGATGGTCAGCTCGGCCTCACCGGCTTCCGAGCAGTCCACCATGAAGGTGGCCACCTCGCCGGCCTTGCCCCGCTCCAAACCGGGCCCGCTGGCCCTCACCTTCGGACCGCGGAGACAGCGTTAGGGTCGGAGGAGAGCTCCAAGATCAAGGTCAACGTCGACCCAACCCCACCATGGCCATCAAACCGTGGCCCCCAGCGCCACGTCCGTATGGTTTGTGAAACCCAGTTGACCTCGGCCCACCTCAACCACTTGACCGTGACCCAGCTCATCCAGTTGACCTTGGCCCAGTTGGCCTTGACCCACCTCAACCACTTGACCTTAACCCAACTGACCTCAACTCACCTCAACCAGTTGACCTTGACCCATCTCAACCAGTTGGCCTTGACCCAGTTGACCTCAAGTCACCTGAACCACTTGACCTTGGCCTACCTCAACCAGTTGACCTCAACCCACCTCAACCAGTTGGCCTTGACCCATCTCATCCAGTTGACCTTGACTCAACTGACCTCAACCCACCTCATCCAGTTGACCTTGGCCCAGTTGGCCTTGACCCACCTCAACTGCTTGACCTCGACCCAGTTGACCTCAACCCACCTCATCCAGTTGACCTTGACCCACCTAAACCAGTTCACCTCAACCCACCTCAACCAGTTGGCCTTGACCCATCCCAACCAGTTCACCTTGACCCAGTTGACCTTGGCCCACCTCAACCAGTCAACCATGACCCAACTCAACCAGTTGACCTTGAACCAGTTGGCCTTGGCCCACCTCAACCAGTTGACCCTGGCCCACCTCAACCAGTTCACCTTGACCCAACTCATCCAGTTGACCTTGGCCCACCTCAACCAGTTGACCTTGACCCAGTTGGCCTTGACCCACCTCAGCCACTTGACCTTGACCCACCTCAACCAGTCGACCCTGACCCATAGATCCAACCTACCCAGCTCCCTCCGCAGACCCTTCCAACCCAACGCTCCCACCCAACTCCATCTCCCACCTCACCCCCTTCCCCCCAAACCCCCC
>NW_010181154.1:0-12243 GCF_000695765.1 Mesitornis unicolor
AACTCCTGAGATTCTGTGATTCTCTGATTCTTTCTAATATAATTCAGGAACACCTTTAATACATCATTCACTACTCACCTCCAGATAATTTCTCTCCAGTTTGCTTTCTTATATATACCTTTTATGGATGCACCGGTGCACTGACAAGCTTGTTGTGCAATGGACATTTCCAGTCATGTGCTTCGAATAGTGTATTAGAAGAGAGTATGTTTTTGTGTTAACATTTTTAGTGGCAGTGTATCACACCACTTGCCCCTAAAATTAGGAAAGAGTAGAACAAGCAGAATGAGTAGTGGTTATGATTTGGAGCTGCGGAACAGCTGCAGTAGTGATGGATGAGCTCTGAGCCCACCAGTGGGAGCTTTGCTGGTGATCAGAAGGGAGATCCTGCTTCTACCATTGTGTGTGTTATACTGGGTAAAAAAGGAAGAGTAGGAGAGATTAGACAGCAAACTCTGTCAAGAGGCAGGTCTGTGTTGTGATTTTTTCTTCATAATCATCCCCTGCTTACCAGTTTGATGAAGCAGTTCCCAGGCTTGGCTGCAGGTCTAGCTCCCGTAAAAGGAATTTGATTTCAGCTGGTGAGTCCTAAACAGTGTTACAAAGCATGTTCTCGCTCTACAGCCTACAGTCAGACCACACTGTAGATCCAACCCTGGCTACTCCTATAATGGGTACCACTTTGTGCAATTGCTTTGGGAAAAAAAAATCCTTCACGCTAAATGCTAGAACAAAGAATGTGAAACAGCTGTTTTTCCCAGGCTCTCCAGAACTGCTAATGCTTTTACCAAGATTTTTGGCCTATTTTTTTTTAGTAGAGCAAAGTAGTTGCAGTTCAGATTTAGACCTGAAAACAAGTAATATTTCACTAATATTTTCAACTAGTTGTGTGAAACTGCATTCTTACTGCCTACATAAATATCAGTGGCAAAGTCTTGCTGCTATCTGTGCCAAAAAAAAAAATTGCTTTGTTTTCAATGTGCTTTTGCAAATGAGTGTTAGAGTCCTCAAAGAAGCATCATTGCTTTGTGAAATGGAAGCACTATATTCTCCTTTTATTATCCAACTTATGGGAAAAATCCTCTTAAAGGTCACTACCTATAATATAAGAGAAAGCTTTGGGCTTTGTGGTTTTTTGTTTGTTTGGTTTTGGTTGGTTGGTTGGTTTGTCTGTTTGGGATTTTTATAAAAAAGATAGAACAATAAAAGAGCAAACGTGGATCCAATTTGTTTAACATATTCTCTATGACCTCTGCAGTTCAGGGAACCAATTCAAAGAAATAAATCACTAATGATTATTATTGTAGTAGGTCCATAGAAGTAGCATATATTATGAATCATTAACAGGGCTACTCTAACTGTTATGGGAGCCACTTGCACAAAGTCTGCAGAATATGGCAACAGCTTCAATCAAACAGTGAATTGCAGCCTGTGCCAGAGGATAAAGGCTGAGATTAGAGCATTTTAGTGAAAGCAACAAGATTATACTTCATTTCATTAGTTCAGCACAGACATGACAATACTAAGGACAGTTGCTCAATGAGTTCATTGATCCTGGAACATATGAAAGACTCTGTCTGCCACAGTCTTATTAGTGTGAGGATTTTGCTGTCCTTTGGATAGCTTTGGATGGACTTTAGAAAGTAAAGATGATATAGCTGTTAATCCCCACCTTTCACTTTGGCTAGGGAAGTTTCTGAGGGAGTAGATGGCCCTGAGTTTCAAATCATGAATCACTGTCACAAAGTCTATGTTGTGTAGGGCTGTGTGGAGGCTTGACCTTGGCTGGACGCCAGGTGCCCACCAAGCTGCTGTACCACTTCCCTCCTCAGCAGGACAGGGAGAGAGAAAATAAGAAAACTCATGAACTCTTCAGTATTATGAAAAATACAATATTACATATGAAGGATCCTTTGCCTTGATAAAAGTGTATGTATCAAGTTGCCCAGCACTTTGAAATTTGTTTGATTCATGTAAACGTACCTAAAGACTCAGGCACCAGACACAAGATTTTACAACTAGGGTGTCAAAATAAAATTATAAAATAAATTTTCAATTATTACATTACAATTGTAAATGGAAAGTGTTTCTCTCTTCCAATTTACTGAAAAGAATAGTAAAACTAAACATCTTTTCATGCTGCAGTATAAGAAAGACATTTGGAGAGTGTCCAAAGAAGAGCAACAAAGCTGGTGAAGGATCTGGAGGACAAGACTTACGGGGAGTGGTTGGGGGACTTGGGGTTCTTTAGTCTTTAGAAAAGGAGGCTGAGGAGTGACTTTATCACTCTCTACAACTACCTGAAAGTAGATTGTAGAGAGGTGGGCATAACTTCTTAACAAGTTACAGCTGACATGATGAGAGGAAATGGAAACAAGTTGCGCCATGTGAGGTTTAGGTTAGACATCAGGAAAAACTTTTACACTGAAAGTGTTATCAAAGATTGGAACTGGCTGCCCAGGGAAGTGGTTGAATCACCATCTTTGGATGTATTTGAAAGCCATCTAGATATGGTGCTCAGGGACATGGTTTAGAAGGGTATGGTAGAGTTAGATAACTGTTGGACTTCATGTCTTAAAAGTATTTTCCAACCATAACAAGTCTATGATTCTGTGATATTTTTCTAAATCACTGTTGTTCCAAAGTAATAAAACAGCTTTTGTATTTAAAAAACAAAAAAGTTACTGTTAAGATGTGTATTCCTTCTGAAATATTTGTCTCAATTAAATGTCTTACCTTTCCAGGCTGTATTTTTAATAATTACTGTTTGTAAAATGCTTATACATGGGTATGTGCACACGTAGGCTTTTGCTTCCAACATTTTTACCTGAAAGTACAAAAAACCCCTTGGTCTTGTAGCACATCTGAAACTGTATTACAAATGCATGAAACAAGGTACAGGAAACCAGCTAGCTGGGTTTTCAAAGTTTCTTTTAATAACCTCTGTGCAAATGATTCAGCTAATTATGCATGTTTTAAATTCTGTTTTTTTCCACCACATGTTCTCTCTAGTGTGACATAGATAACATGAAGCAGTAGCAGAAGATGAAAGAAAAAAATGAACATCCTACAATCTTTACAAATAACTATATTTGCAAGCAGAGCCACAGTGTGTGAAGTCACATGGCCAGAATAATTCTTTTGTACACTCTGTCCATTTGCAACTACATAATACACTTTTTAATGGGTTAAATTAACCCTGTGCAGAGGGTCAGCACTTGACCAATGTTCCATTTAAATGCCACTTAAGCTCTGCCCACCTCTGCCTTTTCCTATTGCCTTCCGTGAAAGAGTTAATCTAGCTCAAGAGAGAATGGTAAACCTCATTATTTAGGGGAAACAATGAGAACAAACTAAGATTTTGAATAAGAAAGGACCAAAATCTGACTAAGTACTTTCAAAATAATCTTAATAGTTTTAGTGCAGTAAAAGAAGTCCTTAATTTGGAGCAGGAGTGAGTTTCTTCTACTTTTACCATGTTAAAAATCAAGTGAATTTTTTTTTTCAGGCAATGACCAGTTAGTCCAAAGATTCTGATATGGCTGTAAGATCATATCAATAGAGAAATTAAAACAAGATAGGGACAAATAACTGCAAGTAATGGCCCCTGTAAATAATTTTGACATGTTTTCATGCTTTTTTTCCTGGTGATAATTCAAGAGATCTATCAGGTAATTACTTAAATATATGAGAAGTGGTATCCATCCAAGGAAAAGGTTAGTGCTGTCATAGGCTGCGTAAATCTTCTTTTATGAAAAGGAATACAAATTAAATGATCACCTGAGTTAAGGTCTTATAAAATATTGTCTAGAATTATGTATGCTTTGGGAGTAATTTTATTTTAATCCCTCATTTGAGATTCTATTCCTATTTACATTAGATGATCAATCAAGAGATGTCATTCAGTAGCAGGTGAGAATAAGGTCAAAACTGCAATATGCTTACCTTAGGAATTACTGAATCTTTCTTTTATAGACTTGCAAATAATAGCATAGATCTTTATCTTCTGGTGGTGCTTCTCATAGATCCCGTTGTGTGGGAAATGGAGAATATGCTGCTCCCAATGGACGCCAAGATTGATCCCAGACTGCCTGTTGCCAGTATCTAATGTAATGGCTACTACTTAATTTCTTTTGAACTACACCAGATTTTTAATTTCTAAAGACAGTATTTTGAGGTTGATTTTTTTTTTAAGAAGTCGCAGCATCTTATATTTGCTGAAAATCCAGGCTTTTATTTCGATGTCCTTTTGTGTGTGAGGCCTCCTGAGAGATCAGACTCCTTCCCCCTTAGAACCTGAGTCTACTTCAAAGAGCTGACTTTTATGGCTGTTGTATGTCTGCCACATTACAGAATGCAAAATATTTCATGACGACATTTTATTTGGCAATAAAATGTAAACTCCTCACTGCTCTGGAGCTGTGCAATTTAATGTGAAATGAGAGCAATAATCTTTGTCCTTTAAATTTTCAGTATGTTTTAAAGAGAGAAAGGTTTCAAGAAATCCAATAGAAAACAACAATCAATGCAGAATAGGAAAAAAAGTAAGGGACAAATGTGTTATTCAAATAAAATCAACAACAGTTTCTGATGTCTGCATTTATGGTAGTAGCTCTAGTGGTTTCACAGTTCCTGCAAAGGTCTGGTCCACCTATCAGAGTACTGCAAGCACACAATAGTTACATGTGTTGCCAGTCCACTTACTGTGTTTTGAGATATGAGATGCAGGATACTGTACCTCAGTGTAGCACTAAATGCAGTACCACAATGTGGAGTGAGAGGGAAACCTTTGCTTTCACTGGAGCTCAGTCTTCACCTCTAAGAGACAGACTTGCGTATCTTGGTTCATGTATACTAAGTTGACATGTGGATGTAGAATTTTTCAACCCTGAAAATTATTTAAGTGTTGAATTTTCTCTAATTTCAATACCTTCTGCAACAAATTTCTGAGTGAAACTCCTAAGAAAAAGGAATCCCTGCAGTTTACAAGTTTACAAAGTCTTACAAGTTTAGCAGATCGAGTTTCATGGCCTAAACAAAGCCCAACTGATGGCCAGCAACTAGACAGTCTTAGTACTTAGTTGACAATAAAAACATATAAGTCTTTGGATATGTGACTTCAGTTGTGTTTTATCTCATCATCTTATTCTGAAAAAAAGCAGCTAATAACACTCAAAAGGCTGTTTTAAAAATTAATTGAAATATGTTTAGCAGCTCTAAAATACCTTAAAATCCCATGTCACTGCCAAGTGCTATTATTGTTATTGCGGAATGAACAACAGTGTTGGCCAGAGGTTGGACCAATCCTGGACTAAAAATATCCAGGGATAAAGACTTCCAGAAGCTTCAAAAGAAGCAGCCACCAAAGCTTATGCCGAAAGGAGAGAGTGCTGATGGCATACCAGGAGAACTTACCAAAGAATCTGTGCATTTCCCGGTTAGCGACTTCACATAGGTTACTCATTAGGCTTTCCTTTGAACAAAAACAGAAGGGGTTTTTTTCTGAAAATTCCTTTACGAAAATAAAGCTTACAGATTTTCTTCATAAAAGCACACAGCAGAGTTCTTATTAAATCTACCCACACTTTATTTTCACCTGTAATCAGTCCAGGAATTTTTCTCACTTTTCTGTGTCAGAACATGGATTTGTAATTATTGTCTGTCATACAGCAATTTGTATGTAAAGTTCTCCTGTGTTAAAAGATGTTGGATATAAGTTGGCGATTGGCCTAAATTTGACACAGCTGTGCAGATATAATCAATAAAGTTCTAAATAATATGACAATGTATTTTTTTCTGACCGTAGTAACGATGAGGCAAAATATTAGCATTTATTAATAGTTAGGAGCTTAGCAAAATGGTGCTATTAACTATGCCATGCAAAAAACACTTCACAGAGATGCAGATCAATCCTGAAAGCTGTGGAAATTAATAACGGTTTCCTCAACACTGCATTGAAATACCCAAATTGCTTTCTCTTCTGAAATGAGCCAGATTTCTGTTGTCTTGATCTCCTTTATGCTGTATTCCAACATAATCAGTCACTTTCTGCCCCTTTATATGATTGAAATTTGAATTATATTTCACAAGTTCAATTTCTATCCTTGCCTCCCTGCATCTGAAGAAGAGGTAACATGGCATTTAAAATGATCTAGATTGGGCTTGCAGATTTGCTGGTAGAATGGAGACTTCGTTAAGGATAGGCTGTGTACAACTGTGTCTGTTGTAGTGCACTTAAATCCACATGCAAAGGCATATACATATATGGTATCTGTTTGCTGATTATATTTCTTGGACTTTTGCCTGCAGTATTGTAGCACTACTAAATGGCACTTGTCACTGAAGGTACTTCCTTAAGTCACATTTGACACTTTTCTCATGACATTTTACTTTAATATTTTTAGGTGACTGTATAATGACATCATTTCAGGAGAAAAACAGATTTTAATTCACAGTGTTGGAGTCCATTTTCTGCACACAGACACCTTTTTATGAACGATGACAAATTGTGGAATAGCAGTATAGTAATGCTGTCTAAGGATAGCAACAACTGGGTTTTAGAAGGCTAAAGGAATCATCGTTGGTATGCCTATTCAATCCTTCTAAGAAGTCAGTTTTTTCCCCCCAAATAAATTAAAAGAGCTGTACCATGCCTTGATAATGATTTTGCATTACTCAATGCAATTAAGCAATAATTCTCAATAGGCATTCCTAATATAAGAGAAATTCTGAACAGTTAATTATGGCATGATTTATAGACAATTTTGAATAGTAAAAAAAAGAGATATGCCCTTTCTGGAGGCATATAAAAAATGGTCAAACTCCGACAAAAATCCTTCTCAAGTTGATCCTCTCAACTTCCTCCTGCAGTTCTGCCACCAGGCTGAGCAGGTCATCCACCTGTTCACAACACACACAGCTTCCTCTGTGAGGGTGGATGGGTGTAGTTGCAGTTGCCCTGGCGATGCCCATGCCACATCAGTGCCTTTTGCAAGAGAGCTGCCTCAGAAGAACCTCCGCTCCAGAGCCCTTGCACTGAATTGGCAGTACACAGGGTTTTAAACTGCCACCATCACTCTTGTCCCCACCCATGGTGAGTCAGCGCTGACTGTCATCAGGAGCTCACATGTCCCTCTCAGCTGGACGGGGCTGGGGCACCCTCTCTCTCCCAGCACTGTTGTTTTCATGCTTTTTTCCGCAGTTTTTTGCCCGCAGTTTTGCTGGTTTTGCCCCTTCAGGAAGGGTCCCTCAGTGCGATCCTCCATTCTGGAGCCCTTCACCTCACTGACCAAGTTTCCCAGTATTTACAGTTTTAGTCATAATGCTTTCTTCCACAACTGTTATGTAAATGTCAAAATTTTTTTTAAAAAAAAGAAAACTCAGAGAAAATCTGATTTGGTTTTATGGAAGTGAGACTATTTACATCCAGAGATAAACTCAGAATAATAGCTTTGTTGCTCTGTATTATGGTCTCCCTTCAGGTTTTGATTGGCAGTAACAATCTTACAAAAATGTCAAATGCTGAGTCAAATTCTGTGCTCTTTACTCAATTATTTCTGAAACCTTTCTTGAAAATATCATATTACATAACGAGTGTCTGAATGTTTATGTTAAGACACTTAGGGAACAAATTTACTAAAGATATTAAGTTAGTATGCATTATGTCACATTGAAGTCCCTTTTGGAATCCTTTGGTTCACAAGTACATGCCATTTGCCTTAGCTTAAATCCCCGTTTTGAAGGAAGTTTTAGGATCCCTGTGGACAGTTTGATTCAGCGCGTCAGCACTGCCGGACATTCTTTTAGGACCACACTGACCCAGCTGTATGTTAGGTCTGCAATGATTAAATGATTAAGTCAGAGATAGAGAGCTAAGAATGGGAGCTTCAAACACATTAGTAGCAAGGAATCTGCATGCATGGCTGAAGACACCTCTAGATCAACAAGAGGAATTGTGACATGGTAGACAATTAAAGAAGAGAGTAAAGTAGTTCAGCAGCTGATGAAAAAATTCCTTTAAGTCCCTGTTGTAGAAGCCATGGGGAAAATTCCTATTCCATGAACACTTTTAAAATTGAAATAACAGGATGGTTTTGACAGAGATTGATGTCTCAGAAGAGGAAGTTATGGAGAAACTAGGATAGTGGAATATTCATCTGAGAGGCCTGAAGTAAGGAAAGTGTGAAGTACCAGAGTTAATGAAAAGGAATTTATCCTTAAAATGGTGACTGTTCTTGAAATGGGAAAGTTGTGTCTTTGTTTCCTCCAGGTGAAACAGGACCCAGGGAAAATCTTGAGAATTACGCCTTGGCAAATTGTGGTTTTGCTCTGGGAAATGACCCGAAAAGCATAATTAAAGAGTAGTGTAAGTAAGTATGACCTGGAATAGTCATGCCAATCCAGCTCCTCTAAGGAAAAATGTGACTCATTTATCATGCAGAATTGTTTGAAACAGTTAACAAAATGGAAAGATAAAGGTGAATATAATAGTTCACTAGGGTGCTGGCAAAGATAATCTTTTGAAAAGGTTACAAAAATATTTTAAATTCCCACAGGGACAATTGTGATGAATATAATATCTATAAAAAATTATCCAAAAATGCTCATTATTGGGCATCTGTGCAGATGGCACTCTGTGCAGGGTTTTTACATGTTGTTGTGGCTGTTTTTCTCAGGAGAGACACATGAGGCTTCAAAACACTTTGTCATCTTCATTGAGGTTGGATCCCTGTGGTGGTTAGTGAAGTGCTGAGTACATCAGTAGGGACAATGCTCCCCATGTTCACAAGAATCACAGGATCCTCCTGGGGGAATACTGGTAGACCTACATCCACCGAAAGTGACCTTAGCACACTGGGGTATGCCTTGTCTCTTCGGGGCACCGAGGAGCTACAAGACAGCATGGTCTTGTAGCAGTGGTCTTGCAGATGTGCAAGACAATGGTGACCATGGTGCCTTTGCTGTTGCTGAAGTGATGGTCTCAGCGCTGTAGGAGACTGCTTTGGGCAACTTTGGAATTATGAAGAATAATAAACTGGATAGTGATGAGATCTAAAAGCAGGTATGTGGCTGCTGCTGCATGTGTCATGTCATTTCCTGACACAAGGGTCTTTCTGGAAATTACTGACTCATTACTGGTCAATCTACGCCCTCTGCTAGGTGTTCATGAAGCATACCTAGAGTTGCTGAAGTGTTGCAGAGCTAGATTTAGTGATACTTTTCAGCAGGCTGGCCATTCTCAAAAAAAACCAAACCCACAAAGCAGCTAATGCATATGTGATACTGGTCAAGGTGTCAAGGCTTATGAAGTTGATTAGCTAAGTGACTGTATTAAGTTTGCATGGGAAGGTTTTGGTAGCAGGGGGCTACAAGGGTTGCTTCTGTGAGAAGCTGCTAGAAGCATTTCCTACATCCCATAAAGCCAATGCCAGCAGGCTTCAAGAGAGACCTGCTACTGGCCAAGGCTAAGGCAATCAGTAGTGGTAGTAACACTTATGTGATAACATATTTAAGAAGTTAAAAAAACCAAAACCCATACAGTAGCAGCCAGGAGAGAGGAGTCAGAAGATGCAAGAGAAACAACAATGCAGACACCAAGGTTAATGAAGAAAGAATGAGAAGAGGTGCTCCAGGTGCCAGAGCAGAGATACCCCTGCAGCCCGTGGTAAAGACCATGGTGAAGCAGGCTTCCCTCTACAGTCCATGAAGGTTAACAGTGGAGCAGATAACCACCTGCAGCCCATCACGGAACCCACACCAGAGCAGGTGGATGTGCTTGAAGGAGGCTATGATCCTGTGGGAAGGCAGTGCTGGAGTAGGATCCTGGCAGGGCTTATAACCCTGTTGGGGATCCACACTGAAGCACTCTCTTCCTGAAGGACTGCATCCTGTGGATAGGAACCATGCTGAAGCAGTTCATGAGGAACTGCAGCCTGTGGAAAGGACTTATGTCAGAGAATTTTATGGAGAACTGTCTCCTGTGGGAGGAACCCCATGCTGGAGGAGAGGAATAGTGTGAGGAGTCCCTCCCTTGAGCAAGAAGG
Organism: Mesitornis unicolor; assembly: GCF_000695765.1. Taxonomy (NCBI): domain Eukaryota; kingdom Metazoa; phylum Chordata; class Aves; order Mesitornithiformes; family Mesitornithidae; genus Mesitornis; species Mesitornis unicolor. The sequence goes on from NW_010181154.1 coordinate 10,044, forward strand.
AGCGGCAGAGACAATGTGTTATGAACTGACCACAACCCCCTGGTCGCCTTTGCATTTGGCAGAGAGGAGGTAGAGAAAATAGGAAGCAAAGTTGAGCTGGAGAAGAAGGGAGAGGTGGAGGGAAGGTGTTTTAAGATTTACTTCTTATTTCTCATTATCCTACTCTGATTTGATTGGTAATGAATTAAAATACTTTTCCTCAAGTTGAGTCTGTTCTAATGTAGAACTTCCTGGAATGTCCAAGACCTTCCTGGTTTTATTTTTCTTTGCCTGTTACAAAGAACATGCAAGCACAGATCAGTGAGTGTATGAGAGACAGCAATAAGTACATATGTTGTACAGATATATGGCATATACATATATAGCTTACATACAATATATGCATAACATATACATTTATACAAATATGCACACATACAACATATGAATATATTCTATATATGCCAGGGTGAAAGTGAAGGTGCACTGGGAATACATTAGGGATTCCTCAATATTACAAGGAACGTTTCTGGGGTACAAGGTTGCAGGACAGACATTATGTTAGCAGACCACCCATACATATTGTAGTTTTGAATTGAAAAAGTAATCTGAAATCATCCTGAAGAGCTTATACTTTAGTTACAGACAGCTGCTTAGCCAGTCCTCAAGAGTGATCTCACAGAGCTTAGTAAACATGGCCAAAAAATGTACACCTCCCAGTGAGAAATGAGACTTTTACAAATCCTGAATGACTGCACACTTTCAGAATCAAAATTTCTGACATCCCTTTTCACAAAGATCATACATCTTTTAATACTTACCAAGATGTTTTAGTGATGAATAGTGAAGGACCTGAAATGAATAAATGAATTTGCTCTCCCTGAATCACAAGGAATCCAATACTCAGTCCTTGGCAGATGTTCTTATTCCTTAAAACCACAACATACTCCTAGGTGGCTTAAACCAGAAGCCTCTTTTTGTATTAACATATCCTTCCAGGCACAGCAAGAAATGTTTCTCTACCTTTATAAACTCAGTTACTGAGTTTGTGATTGACAAAAGTTAAAGTGAATGCAATTATTCTATTTTCATGTTTGTGTAGTCAAATACCATGGGATTCCTTTGCCCTCAGTCCTTCCCTCCATTTCTCTGTGATACCCAGCAGGGCAGGATGAGGATTTTCCCAAGAATAACATGGGGAGTTTTGATGAAGCTGATAAACCTTACTCAGTGCTTGCACTGAATAACAGGGCCTGTATGTAGCAAGGCTCTTAGCTTTGGCCAGCTCTTTCCAACAGTAATCAGATGTTAGGTGCAGCAAGGCAGCTGGGAATAACCTTGAAGGATCTCAGGAGCAGGGGACTGGTAGGATTTTCACAGCGATGAAAGAAAGGAAGTAGAATAATGGAGATAGATATCCATCTGGTATTCCTCATGCATTGCTTCTTGTCACCCATTTTTTTTTCTTACCTGTCACAAGGAAGAGGCAATCTTGTGAGAAGAGAAATCTACTGCCAAATACAGGGACAGTGTTGCAATGAGGATGAAGAACAACTAGTGGTAAACTAAGAGATGAAAATGAAGAAGAAAGAACTGTATGGGCTTGAGAAGTGCAGTAATGCAAATGAGATCTAATGCAATAGTACAGAACTGCAAGATCATGTACTGAAGAAGCAGGGAATTTCTGCTATAAGCTGGGAGCTGATCAGCGAGAAGTGACAGAGTGGAAGAAAGGAGTGGGTGTATGAATCAATCACAGAAAGACTCTGAGCAACCAGCATGATGTGGCTGTAGAAAAAGATTAATTCCATACTTGGGAATATTAGAAAGGATGTGTCTGGCACAGAACAGTCTACTACATATTTTGTACGAGACTCTGGTAAGGCTTGTGTATATAATTCTGACTGCCTTTTTCAGGAAAAGTGGAGGAGGAAAAAGAGATTTAAACCAAAGGACAATGGCAGTATCACAAGGCCATCTGGCTTTGACCTCATCCAACCTGTGTCAGCATGGGTTCAGGAAGGGCAGGTCCTGCTTGACTAATCTTATCTCCTTTTATGATGAGGTGACCTGCTTGGTGGTTGAGGGGAAGGCTGTGGACGTTGTCTACCTGGACTTTAGTAAGGCCTTTGACACTGTCTCCCACAGCATCCTCCGGAGAAGCTGGCTGGGCATGGCGTGGAAAGGCACACACTTTGCTGGGTCAAAAATTGGCTGGATG
>NW_010181155.1:0-3872 GCF_000695765.1 Mesitornis unicolor
CGCGTCACTGCGCGAGCGCCCTTGGAACTACGTTACCCGGCAACACCGTCGGCAAAACGCGCCTCTGCGCATGCGCGGTATCGGAGGCTGACCCGCAGGGTCCTCCAAACCCCTTTTTGGTTTTTACGGCAGCGTTTTCACCAGGGGGGGTGGGCCCTCTCCTACTCCTCAGCCGCGGATGGACACTACTACTGTTTTGTTGGAGACACCAGAACTGGACACAGTACTCCAGATGGGGTCTTACAAGAGCAGAGGGGCAGAATCACTTCCCTCCATTTGCTGGCCATGCTTCTTTTGATGCAGCCCAGGATGCTTTTGACCTTATGGGCTGCAAGCGCACATTGCTGGTTCATACTGAGTTTTTCGCGGAATGACACCCTCAAGTCCTTCTCCTCGGGACTGCTCTCTAGCCATTCTCCACCCAGCCTTCATTTGTGCTTGGGATTGCCCCTACACAGGTGCAGGACCCTGCACTTGACTTTATTGGAACTCCATGAGGTTGGCATGGGGCCACCTCTCCAACCTCTCATAATAACATTAATATCTTCACCCATTACGTTCGAAGTGCTCCTTTTGTTAAAGGGAAAGTTACCACCTGAATCCTGTGTCCTAGTTTAGCAACAAAGACAGGTCCAAGATGTTGATTGCTCTAACTTTTCAGGAAAAATGAGATAAGTTTGAAATGCTTGACTGCAGCTTTAAACAGTGACGTGTACTGCTTCCACTAAGCAGTTTGGTCCAATTCTCCAGCATATGTAGATGCATATAATCTGCTCTGTCACTGGCTGGTTTGTAGGTTGTCTACTGGAATAATGGAGAAACAAACTTTTTTTGGAGTTGCCCTTACAGTTTTGCATATATCTTTCTGTTCTGGTATCCAGTTGCCATGAGTTCTAGTTTTACAGTTCCCCTTTCCATCTTTTCCACTGGCTACTAGGACATGTACAATGACGATCTGGTACCTCCCCTAAAACTGGTAAGACAGATCAATGACACTCTTAGTTTAAAGGCAAGGAAGGTTTTATTTAAGTGACTAATCTGTAACAAGATTTTAAAAACTAGCTCACATCAAAATCTATACCAGTTGTAAAAACCTTACTAACCTTATTTCATATTAAGAAATTCATTATTGTACATTTTTGAATCTTTACAAGGCAGCCATAAGAAATATAAACATTTATCACCAGATAGAACCTTCTTACTGACAAACAATATTTGAAAGTACGCACTTAATAAAACTAAAGAACATGTACAATTTCAAGTTTCTTTGTATGATTTCAGTTGTAAGCGGACTGCCCTCTTCCCTCCCCCACAAATAAAAAAGTTACGCAGAAAGCTTGGGGTTCTACGAGAGGACTGCCATTCTGGGCTCTACATCAGTCCTCCCAGAATACCTTTATCTTTAAGGCTTGCAATCTGTAAACTATGTTTCGACGTTGTACCCTCTGGTATACCATCTCTCAGCACCTCACAGTAAACCTACCTACCTCTCCCTCCCAACCCTGCAAGTTCCGTATGTACTTGCAAATGAGAAATGAATTTGTCAAACACGTCTCATGTTCCCCTGTCCCCCACAATTGTATTCATTTTCAAAGATAGCTCATTGAGATAAATTCCAGAGGGTAAACTGTAATCCCCTTACCTTGGGCTTGAACTAAAATGAGGGAACCAGCACCTGACTTCAATTCCAGAGTCCATGGCACAGGATTCTAGCTGCTCCAGGCCATTTCTTATTTCTGAAAAAAAGAACTCTTTTCATCCAGAAAAATGTGTTATTACCTCATTTTTTACGGGGAACTGAATTTAGCATCATCTGTAGGAACCTGTATTTACACTTGAGTGATTAAACATCACGGAAGTCAAACTACCTTGTTAAACCCACAATTTCTGCTGAAGCTATGAACACAGACCATGAGGAATCATTGCTCTTAGAAAAGCTGAGGAGGTAAGTTGGAAAGTTTTGTGTTTATGGGAATTCTACCCTGTACCAGCTCCAGATGAAGATGAAAAGTGCCACTTCCTCCCTTGCATGCCTGAAATGAACAATTTAGTGCAGAAATCTTGAGTTCAGATACCACATTGCAAGCTCTAAGCAGAAAAATGATGAAACTGCAGTTTACAATCTCTTTCTTCTCTCCATTATTAAGCTAATAAGCTTATTAAGAAGGTGCCTGTACTCCAATCATCTAGTATTTTTACAATATACTCACCTTTCTGTGGGTTAGATGAAAGGGTCGGAGGTGGGGGGGGGAACCTGGGGAAAATACTATTTGTTCAGTAACAATTCTTGCACTTACAGACTTTAAAAACTGAAAATACTATTGATTTTGGGTATTATTAAAAATGCTTATAAACAAAGTTTTTAGCAAATCTAAGATGGAAAACAATATAGAAAGAAGGAAAAAAAATATTTTTCCTACTAAATTTATTCTGTGAAGTATATGAACACACTATAGATCTAAGTACTGGGGATTTATTTAAATGCACATGTTAATAGTGCTCTGGCCTAGAGACTGCAATGTATAAATGGGACAACTTGTTCACTGAAAATGGCAAAGGCTATTTTGCAGAATGGTGGGGCTTCCAGAAAAAGTGTCATTGTTCTGCTCCTTTTAGTAGCAGATTAAGGTGTGTTAGTTTCTTTCTCTAGTTTACTGATAGTTCCACTTCTACGTAACCGCTGAAAGTTTTAACACTGTTTGGAAGTCACTTCCCTAGGTATCAGAGGAACAGGTGAAGTAATCTGTAGGAATTAAGACTCTATTTTCATGCAAACAAATCAAAATGACAGCTCTCATGAACCCCAATGAACAAGAAGAATTGTAAATGCCATGTCCTTTTTGCACCTCACAAACTTTTATCCTGAATAGATATAAACCATGCCACAAAACTGAACAGGAGTACTTTGGTCAAGCAAGAATCTGTTCCAAGAGCACTAGTCTATGCAAACACTTTAAGAAAAAAGTTATTCAAATAATCAGATTTGGATCAACATCACTATTCAGGTCTGTGGAATGTTTTGCGGTCTATAAAATGACATCTGTTTTTCAAACTTACCTATCTAGACAACGAAATTGAATAAACAGCCACTGTTGGTTTGTTTCTGTTCTTTAAGTATACTGGTTACAAATTTTCTGTGAAAGCAGAACCAAAACTTCACTTAAGGTATCTTTCAGTAGCTACACACACACACATACACGCACAAAAACAAAACACCACAGTTGTGAAGGTGTGTTTTCACAATATCTTAGTTAAGTCTACCACTGCTATTAATCACAGCCATTTTTTACAGTAATTTAAGACTGGGTCTGTATCAACAGGGCAAAGAAGTAAATGCTTGCAAGCATGGCCTACTTCGCACTGACTTGTATTGCTGCCTTAGCACCCACTGGAATAAGAGTTTTGTGTTTTACAGTTTCACTTATGCTTCCTCCATTCAGCAGGTTAAAGGAATGTACTTTAACAGCCTGGAGGCACTAAAGGTGCTGAACCCACTGCTGCATCTGAGCCATGTTCCCTGGGCACCCACCATTCCCTTCTGTGTGTGCTCTGACACCTCCACAGCCTGTAAAGTTAAACCAGGTGCTGACTGCAAAGACCGCAGCAATGAGGACCTGCAATCGGAGAACAAGACGACTGCGGGAGCAAGCTTATCCTCAGCAACTGGCCTGCTCAAGCGAACTGAAAATCCTTCTGTGAAAGCACAAGTAAAACTGAAATCCAATTGCAAAAATGCCCATGAACCACTGTGTGCAGCTTCATATGGACAAAGTAACTAAAATTCTGACTAAAAGGAGAAAACACAAGTGAAGAATTATGCTATAAAACCAGTGATTCATCAGGCAAACCTCAGGAATTGCCCTGGTGGGGGG
>NW_010181155.1:3903-58261 GCF_000695765.1 Mesitornis unicolor
GGGGGGGGGGTGAAGGAGGGCAGGAAAGCTAATGGTTCGACATGCATGAGGGCCTCAGCCATTGCCATAGAATATTCCAGTATTTGTTGAACTGCCAGCCTAGTTGTGAGATGTCTAAAATCACACTCGTCTTGTTCAAACTCTCAGCTCCAACAAAAGCTGTTTGACCACGTTAGCGGCAACTGGCAGGTGCTTTCAAAATAAATGCATCTGCTGTTTCAGAAGATCAGCTCCTAAATAACACGAAGCCTTAACCTTCAAGCTAACACCTGTATCACCATTTGCCCAAGTGCTCTGCTGGAGGCGTGAGAGCTCAACCACTCTATCCCTGAGCAGTAAGTAGTGTTGGAATTGTGCAAAGGCCACATGAGCTCTCATATTTTGTAGGAAACAAAGTTAGGGAAAATATTTTCAGTTTGATTTCAATACCATGCATAGAGACTCTGAAATTGTTACCACTCTAAATCATGCACACACACACACGCAGTTGTTTTACTAGTATTAGCTCATAATAAGAGAAGCCAGCACAGTGACTACTGTAAAGGTGACCCAAGTTATAAATAGAAATATACAAAATCAGAGTGTTCGTGACATAGTACCCTACAAAGTGATACTGTGTCTGCAAAAGACAGACTGTAACAACCTAGGAGATTCTTCTAACCTTGTGCTCAGACAGTAGTTCCTTTAATACAGTCACAGAATTACACACAGATTCCTCTTTCGAAAAGAAGTAGGCCTTTGTACTACAGCAACTGAAAATGAAAAGAGATTTTGGAGTCTCTTGGATGACAGAGGTAGATGGCTAAAGCAACGTCAGCGTTGAACTTTGCAGAAGGAACAGTGATTACTGTCAGGAGACATGCTACACAGCACCCAGTGCTTAAGAAGAACTTCACCATCAATCCATCTTCCTTTTAGGTCCCCTCAGCAAATTTAGTTTGCTTAGTGAGTGCCTCCCTCCCAAGCCTCGGATTCCCATGCCAGTTTAAAACAAACAGGAGCATGCTAACAGTGCATGGCTGGAGGGAGGCAAGGTCTGGTGTTCCTGTGCGATCTTCTCCTAGCTGCAGGGGACAGGAGAAGGAATGGACGATCTGATTAAGATTAATACACACGGTGGGCTAAGACAAAACATGGAATAATTCCTCCAACTTTGTGGGTTAAAGCGCTAGGTGTGATGCTACTGGGAAAGCATTCGTAAACCTGAAGAGTGCTTCAGTGTAGTCTGTGGGTATCTTTCATTTAGCTTTAGTAGCTGGCTGACTTGGCAACAGAGCATAAAAAAATCAGTCCCCTGCAATGTAGTTAACCTTCTTCCAATTAGCATGAGCTACCAAACTTTTAATATCTCTCCTAAATCTTCAGAGATTTCCCCTTCCCTTAAAGGAAGGATTATAAAAAAACGAGTTACTGATGTGCCAGATATCTTTCAGGAAGTTTGAAATAGGTAACTGACAATCTTGCGAAGTATTGTCTAACAACAACAACAAAAAAATCAAAGTCTCCATTCAAAAGCTACTTTGCTGCCTTTTAAGGCAAAAGCCACATTACTATACCCTTCAAAAGGCACACTGAAACTTTTGGGTGAATAGAGAGCATAGGCTTCTGCACTGTCTTCATATTTTTCCATTGCATTTCTTGTTTGCTTTACATGTCAACTTTCAAAATCATTAATCAACAGACTTGTTGAGAGACGGTTTCTGGTCTAGCTACAGACTAGGAAACCCTGAAAGTAAGGTGGGAAGGGGAAGGCACGACACCCTGTCCACCCCAACTCACTGAAAGTAAAAACAAACCAAGTAACCTGAAAAAGAAATCTCCTATTGACCAGTCTTTCCCAGCGTCAATAGTCTGGTTTTAACTTTTAAAGAAAGAGGGTTTTTATGCGCACTTATAACTTAGTTGCAGGTTTTAAAACATGGTTCAATTCAGTCATGAAAGTTCTCTCAATGAATTCAGTGCAGTGGAAATATCTACATGAAGAATCTGCAAACTGCTACTATATTAAACTAACTACACTTTAGAAATATTATTACTTATGTAGTTCACTGAGAGATCTGAGAGAAATTTAAATCAGTATGGAAACGTCTATTTGGCACCTGTAATTTGGCATGTCCATTCTTTGAAGCTCGAATGCTGCAATTCTGAATGCTACAGATTGTCTTAAACAGCAGTTGCTATAAAGCTAGAGAAAGTAAACAATTTACCCATAGGAATTCCTTTTTTTTCCCCTCCGGTGTAAAGATTCTTGTTAGAATAATGAAAAAAAGTGATTGCTCTGAAGTTTGCAGCTCCCTTAGTAAAAGGGCTCCCTTTAGCTTACCATCTTGGGATCTGTCTCTTGGACTGAGACGGTCAGAGCCATCTCCTTACTTGTAGTAGTCCATACATTTTGCAGAGTCACCAAGTTTCACAAAACAATGTTGTCTTTGTACACTTGCACATTACTTTGTATACAGCAACACCAACTGCTTCAAACTGTGGCAGACACATTTATTTCTAACATGAAGTTTTTATGATTTGGTTCGTAAGTGGAGTTCTCCCATTTATTTGATGTCCAGCACCTCACAAAAACACGAGTGGCCATGCTGGAGTCTGCTGACCAACACTGTAAGCTGAAAGGAAATCTTGGGTTTAAGGCACCCAAAAAGCATCTTGCTGTACAAGTCCTGAACTCCCATTATTGTCGTTCCCATCTCCGCTTCCCTTGCAAGTGTATCGCTTTATTAAAAACGAAGTGGAAACAGATACAACTATTGAACATCCAAAGTGCAAAGCTGCTCTGTAACCTATGGGACCTACCATTTTGGGTGCAGCTAATTAGCTGATACCACAATCCTCCGAGTAAAATGAGCATGTTACAGCTTTTTCTCTTATTGCACATTTTATTACATCTGTTGTAAAAAATAACGAAAGATACTTCCTGTCGCTTTGATGTTATAAGCACTTGCGATAGTTTGGATTGTTTTAAAATTTCCCAATAAACATGTCAAGAGGAACTGACTGGAAGTTCCCCAGTTGGTGTAAGGCAGCAGATTCCAGAGCAGGGAAGACTCCGAGCTACAGCTTCCCCTCTACATCTCTTAGTTTGAAGCTGCCTAAATCTTATCATTGAGGCGTACCTACAAGTTTAATGGGGTGCCCCCAAGATCTATATACCCAAGCTTCCTAGGGGACAGATTCAAATTTGTGAACTCCACCACGAACCCAAGCAACGGAGGGCAAATGCCTGTCATGATCTTTGTCTGATTCAGGCTGGCTCTGGGCACGCTCTGGCTTGGGGTTCGAAGAAGGTGGGTCAGGTTGCTGTACAGACATAGTCCTGCGGAGATGGTTTCTCTTGCGCAAAAACTCAGGTTGGGAGTGGAGGCCAAAGCTGCCTTTTCTCAAGATCATCCGAGAGTTGTTCTTTTTGGGTCGTGAATGGAGACTGAACTCCAGTGAGGCCAAGTGGGCTGCATAACCTTCACTGAGGAACTGAAATAGGAAGGAGAGAAAGGGATTGACAAATTACTGCTGCCTCGACCTATGAGCTCTATGAGGAATTAAGTTCTTATCTTTAGCATCCCAGTTAGACACCTACAGAGCATCAGCACTTCTCTTCCCTTGCTTTTTTTTCAGCGACTTGTTCCATTTTGTCATTCAGCAATATCCAATGCATGTACTTGCAGACACAACCTATGACCACTCGATTCTCTTTACTGTTCACCCTGCCAGAAAATGCCTCATCTGAAACCAAAACTGCCCTTCTTTCTCTGAAACACTGTCTCTAGTCTTTATCTTGTGCATATGGGTGTTTGCATATGCATTCACATGCGTGCATTTCGGTATTCCCCCTAGGACTTTCTGACTGAGAAGCAAGAGTTACTTACTTGACACTGTGTCTGGTATTTCTTTGTTGATCGTCCAACTATGTAGATCTGGGATGGTGACAGAGCCAAGACACTGTACACAGAAATATCCTTCATGGAACCGTACGCGGCACAGATTTTGATGTGGCACTGAAACAAATATTACTTCCAAAGTGAACGCTCTATTGAACACCATGCGCTACAAAGGTGGCACTTGTTTTGCAGTGAAGCAGCAGAGGAGTTCATTGTTAACAACCTCATTTTGTAAACCACAGAAAGATTAATCTGCCTGCCTGCCTGCGTGCCAGCAAGAACTACAGATGTGCACACAGGAAAGAACAAAGCAGTTCATTTATTTATTTGTCATGCCAAGAGGCCCCTTTGGATGCTTTAACAGCCTTTCTCACTCTTTAAAAAGTGAGAAAAGAAATGAGGAATAGCAAAAAGACTTTGTGATAGCCAGGTGAGATTTAATGTTCAAAAGGAAGGGAGATCTCTGACTTCACTGAATTACATTCTCTGAGAAAAAGGTTTTAAGGCTATAAACACGTTTCTAGTACCTCTTGCATGAGATTCCGGAGAAAAATGGTCTTTTGTCGTAGTGGGTCATGAACAAGTCCATCTGAGAAGAAGATCATCCCTTGTGGGAAGTTGTGTTGAGACAACCATGAAACCACACGCTGTTTTTGCATATCTGGACGGCCAGTAATATAGATTATCAGATATCCCAGGTCCTGCCAATGCCTGTCAAAAACAGCAGCTAAATTATGTAGGTGCAGGAGGAGAAACAATACCCACAGGTCAGGCCAGCATTTCTTTGCTCACCACAGACACCGTTAGAAGTCAGATGCTATCCTTCAACAAGTGGAAAACAGCATGCCTAAGTCTCTGCTCCTATCCAGAAATTAATGTCTACATCTTGCCGGAGACAGAGGGAAGCAAGTGAGATTCTTACAAAACGTGTTATATAAAATGTAAGAGCTGTTCAAAAATGTATTTAGAATGGACCTACACTTTAAGTCTTGCTACCTTTGAAACCTTTGGCAAGATTTCCTGCCATTTCAGTTGTAAGAAGTGGAAACCCTTGAAAACTGTCATCCCTCCATTCCCACACAAGTTCCAAAACAAGAGCTGCATTTTCCCATCCAGTGCAATTATCAACAGACTTGTAAGAATAGATTAAAAGGCCTTTAAATTTTCCCTCCAAAAAACGCTTTTACATCCACGGGACTTGACATTTCTGAAGTAAAAGCACATCCTTACAAGTCAGTGAAACACAGAACGCACTCTTTGCTAATCACAGTAACACATGGAATACTTATTAGTTCACTGGATACACTTCAAGGTCATATTCCCAGGAAGCAACTGTTAATCTTCAGGCAACTTAAACTACAAATTTCATAGTAAACCACAGCATTCTAAGATTCCTCTGAAAATGAGGCAGACCTGATGTCCAAGCAAATACAGAACTCTATCTGCAAAGAATCCTGTCCTTTGAAGAACTGTTGTCTATTTAGTAAAACAAAAAAACCCCAGCTTTTCTGCCCTCTTCCTATTGCGTTTGAACAGGAAAGTTGGAGATTTAAATAGTGAAGTATGCAAACCTCACTTACCTGACAACATCAACGGCCCCAGCTCGGACTTTGGGGTCACTTCCCATAATTGAGACACTTGCTGCAAACGAACCGTCAATGCTGAATACAACACATTCCATTCCTCGGGGTAGCACTGTCAAGTAACTTGCAGCACTGCTCTGGTCTCCTCTGAAAAGCCAAAGCAATAAATACATTTAAAAAGCAAAATGTCATAATGTATTTTCTGCACGTTCTACTTAAGACCTGAAATTAGACCTGTCTAGATTTACAACTTGAAAAATCGCTGTCAGATGGGGCTTCTGATTTTAGTCTTACACGGGGGGCAATTACTAAAATACACTTTTAGGAAATAGCTTTCCAAAGAGAAATTTGGAAGCCGACTTTAATAAGAAATCACACATGGATAAATACCTAAAAGAATTAGGTAGGAAAAGACCAAGAAAAGATAACGAACTGACCAAAATCTCCCTCCGCACCCCTTCAACCTACACACCTCAGTGTCTCTTAAGGCACAACCACCCACCACAGCTGTAGTTTCAGCCTGGAGTCATTACCTGACCACCATTTTGATGGGATACACACCAACTCTCAGTCTCTTCTGTTTGGGTATGTTGTAGGATATCCGGCCACTGCTGTTGGATATCTCTGTGTCAAAGTACACCCACCTACCCGAAGATGGCTCAGTCATTATGAAGATATCAACCTGCAAAACCAACAAAACCGTCACTTTCTGTGCTAGTAGGCAACACACTGTTTTTACAAGCCTGCCAAGCCAAGATGACATTAGCATCTCCAACTACGGCTTGTACTAAAAGTTTACAAGGAAGATTGAAGGAACTTAAAAACTCAGTAAAAAACTTCACAGAGAATCCTCACAATTAGAAAATGCTTCCTAAGACACAACATGAGAGTTTATTGCCTTCATTCATGTAAAGCATTCAACTTAGCACTGCAGGTGTCAAACAAGGTTACAGAACTCAGAAACTTGGCAGGAACCCTAAACTAGAAAAAAAGTCATTTCAGCTTGCATGTCTACATTAAATTTTTGAATACTAAACCTACAAAATGGAAAATTTAATCTGGTTATAGGCAAAATGAAGTCGTTCTCAAATTGTAACCTTGTCTACAAATGCAAACCCTAACCACTTTCAATTATGAAGACTTTTTTTTTTTTTCAGAAGGTTTCACTGGCATGGTTGTCTTCAACTGAAATATTTCATCAAAATTGATGCAAGGAGTATGAAATACTTTGTCTGACTTGAACTGGCACTGTTTTAGCAGTAAGTACATCAGTAAATCTGAGGGAGGCATCTGCCAAGCTCTCCTTCTCAAGTTTCCCAGAACTCGAGTATCCAAGGTTTACATGGACTTCTTCAGTGCTCAGTATGCAGCCAGATACTCTACAGGTTCGCCAGCAGCTTACGAGATCACACTGTTCGTGCGGATATCCTCGGTAATAACTCTGCAGATGTGTTCTTCTTGCATATGATGATGTTACATCTCAATGTCATCTCAGTGACATTGAGATTTAACTATAGATAACCCTAAACTTATTCTGAACTGATTGAATTCAGAACTGAATATTTCAAAGGGATGAGCTTGGGTGCACAGGAAGAAATGACAGGTGTCACTGAGCCAGAAGGGTTATCAGGATAAAACAGTGGGTTTACTCCATTCTTCTGCTTTTTGACTGCAAAGTGAATTCACAGTTGGAATACAGATGTGTACCAACTGCCTCTTGAAAGTCTTGGATATTATAAGCAGGAGAAAGCTTCACTTTGTACCCTAACAGATTCTGAATTTCCAACTTTCAGATGCACCATCAGAGGAGAGAGGGCCAAGGAAAACATTTTTGTGAATTGCTAGGGGGAAGAAAATCAATCAATCAATCAATCTTCTTCCAACCTGCAAAGGAATATAAGACCTAACTAGGAACAGAAATAAATTTGTTTTGAGAATGATACTTCTAAATTTGTTTTATACAGCCATTCTGTTCTTACCTTCTATTCTTCCCCTTTAATAAATATTCCCAAGTCAAGCCTACAGTCCTTTCAGATCAACATTTCTTTTCCTTTCAATATCAACGTGAAAGTTACTAGCACAGCATTCTGCTGACTGTCCTGTTGTCACTGAACTTTTCTGGCTTAGTTTTCCCTCTCCACATCAAGAGATTATGAAATACAGCCTTTTATATAAAGTTAAGTGAGATCCTTGGAGGGACAACATAAAAGTGTTAAAAAATATACAGAGAGTATTTCTATTAGTTATGAAACCCCTCAAAAACTACCAGTAATTCATCACTGAGTATGGAGTTCTCCCCAGTACAATAACTAGTAATAATCTTACACATTTTTACTTAGCAATTTCTTTCAAGAGATTTTAATGACAGGATTGTATTCAACACCCAAGCGTAATACGAATCTGTTTTCCCAACTGCAGAAATACAGCTTATTGTTCATCCCTGTCCTTCTGAAATGGGAATATGACTTCAAGGCAACCAGCCAGCACACCATAATCTGTGTAGGGGTGCGGAAACACTAGACTACAATGCCCAGAAAACAACATGTTAAGTAAATCCCAGAGAGACACCTCTGGCCTCAGAAAAAGCACTAAAATGGTGAAATGTATCTTCAACCTCGTTTGCATTTGCACATTAAAATGCTGAATACGTTGTCTTTTTTACCAACGCAAATTCAACTCAGTAAAAGACCTAGGGCTAAAATTAATCCAGTCTACAAATCTGAAAAAGTTAACTGTCTCTAGTGGGTCATATTTGGATAGCAAGTTCAGAAGTCACTACACAGTTCACTCATCACTAACCAGAGAAGATGGCCAGCATTATGCAAGAAGGATGAGAGCTGGGGAAAAGCTCAGCTATCAGGGAAGTCTACTTCCAGCGTATTTTTGCCAAAGGTGCGGGGGGCTAGTAACATACTTCCCCTCACTGTAAGTCTTTCTCTGGTACCATACATGTGCGCTACATTCAACAGCTGTTTCTAGTAAAAACCGGTTCTGAAAAATAAGGAAATTGGTTATTCAGACCTTACCTTTTCACCTGTTAAAGCTACCATGTCCAGAGGTCCATACATAAAGCGCCCAACTAGTACCTGAGGACCATCTTCTGCTGCAATGACATCGTTAGCTCGGTGATTAGCAGTCACGTTCTGAAAACAGAGGCAGAAGGTGAAAAAGCTAGTGTTTGCTTTTGTAATACATTATGTAATCTATTATTTGCTTTTGTCTCTATCGTGTTACTGTGAACAGTGACACAGAAACAGTTCTGGACAGCGTGTCTGAGGTACCGCACAGTGGACCTTAGAGCAACTAGCAAAACTGCATTCTTATTTCAGCTGAAGCCAGGTTTCCAGGAATGGTGGGTTCCTGAACCGACTTTCTAGTGAGAGCGCTCACAATGACCAAGTAAGAGAGACCATTTAAAGGAATGCCCATTATCTTTCACTTAAGTGGTGCCATAGATTCTCACAATTACGTGCAAGACATGCATCTTAACTTACATTTCTAACTGAAGTGGCATCTGAAGAAAATATTTTTTTTTCTTGAGTTATGGATTCATCTAGCATATAAGAAAATAGAGGAACAAATGCTTTGCTTAACTGAAACCTAAGGCCTCTGTTATTTAAAGAAAGAAATATACTTTCTACCTACGTGTAGTGATAAACCAAGAATAAATTGTTCCTATTCCCTAGCTGTTAATTTCTTTGCCTCTAGATTACATCAGCAGTTTTCAGCACTATAGCAATATTCAGTTATGTAAACTCATGATTTGGGAGATTAAACTACATTTAAATTGCTGCCAAACCCAAGTTCTATAGCTGCTATATATATTCAGGGTTATACTCACTCTCAATTTGACATGTGTCCTTTTGCGTAGCCATTTTTCTCGTGGATTGGATGGACTTAGTGTTGCTGGATCCAAGTTGTCATTTTCCTTGAAATTTACATTTTCATACCTCATCACCTGAAAATATATTAATATTTTAATAAACAGTGTGTGGCCTGGGCAGTCCTAGCACTTGGCAAAGAAAGGGCAAGTATGCTGCTGCCCCCGCTGAATGACACTGCAGAGCCAAAAGCACAGTGAAAGCAGAGAGCAGTACAGACCATATGTTCACATTAATTGTATAGACAAATATAAAGATGGGGGCTCGGTACAATTGCCCAGTATGACTCAGCAGCAGTTCTGGACTGGAGGGAACTCAGCCATTGAGCTTCCATTCGCAAGAGCTACCAGGTGAGCCTCCCAGGATCTCACATCTTTGATAGCAGCACTGAGAGCAGGAGCTGCAGGGAGTTCATGCTCAGAGACCTGCTAAAAGGAGATGCAAGAGGCAGGCACGCTGACATCTGCCAAACTGATTTAATGATACAAAGTCACTGTGCAGTTTTCTGCACTACTGTCTTTACTGCTTGCCTGGAAGCAGCTGTTTCATCATTCACTGGATGTAAAAAACACACCAATTATTGGGTTAATTAAACTGCTTGTGACTGGCTTTTGGGTAAGGGTCAATTCGGGTTCATGGAGGGATACTTAACCTGCAGGTTTCACTTCACCACTAATTTTTCCATATATATATATATTTTTTTTTTTTACCCCAGATGAGATTTGTCAGCCTCATCACTTTCTCTAGAAAGTAAGAGCACAGGGTTATCCCTATGTCACTGTGAGCTGCTGTCTAATTACTGACAGAGCAGGAACAAGACACCCATCATATGACTCAGAAATAAATTCTGAGGACATAATGCACACAATGCCTCCAAATACTCTAGTATAGTTACAGGATCAACTTGATTTTTCTTATGGGAGCAGTAATTTCACACTGCTGGTTCCTTATCAAATGTATGCTAATAATTTGATATTTAGTAGGGAAATAAATTATTAAGTAAGGCTGGAGATAGCCTATTCCTTCCAAAAAAGGAGGAAATTAAGTCCTAATACAGAATTATACTGATCTGGGGCACGGGTGGGGTGAATAAGCTATGCGTGACAGTGGGTTGTTCCCAGTCACGCAGCCTGCAGTAGGAACACCAGCCAGCAGTGCTAATGGTGGGCTTGCTGTCCCCTTCAACTCTTCAATAAATCCACATCTGTCATTCCTACATCCAGCTGTATGTGATGCAACCACAGTTAGCCATATAACTGAACTAAAGATTAAAAGACTGTTTGAAGATGCAATTAACAATCACAAGATTATTTGTTGCAGAGAGAAAAAATAAAGAGATCAATGACCTGTCTCAAAATGAAGGCCACAACATCTGTTGATTCCCAGTAGCTGGCATGGAAGAGATGCGGTAGGGCCACAGTCGGAAAGGCTGTCAGCACATCTGGACAATACAAGGCATAATCTATTCGTTTTGTTCCCCACCACTTTGCAGTAACTACAAGAAACCCAGACAACATAGCATCACCTTTCTGGAAGAATAAATCTCTAGCTGTCTTTATATTTAAAATAGATAATTGAGTGAAGTCTTCTGCTTATTTCATCTTGACATTTAGAGTCTGTTAAAGGCAGCTATCAAACATGAAAGTATTGTTTTCACTGATTGCATCATCACTTCAATGTCTGCAATCTAAACAGTTCTGCTGGGTCCAAGTTTTGGGAAGCAGAAATAACCTCAGCACGATTCCCATTGCTTCCTGGTCCATGTAGAAGAAAACTGCATATATATAGAAAATATACAGTAAAAGACTAGTACTTTTATAATCATTTTATAGAGTAAGAATTGCAATACTTCCCAAATAGTGAACGGAATATTGATATATGACTATAGTCCGTAACAGGACAATGTAATGATTTATAGCCCTTTTAGATATGGGTAACAAATCTTATCTATCTCTATTTCTTCATGCCTGGAACATGCTCCTAAACCCCTGTTAGTATGAAACCCTTAATGACTCTTTATGAGTGACACCTTAATATAAAACTGTGACTTCACTTCTATTACTCTCTCTACTTAATTATAAACTGAAAAGGAAGCTAAAGCGTTACTTAAAATTGCAGCAACTTAGGCTGTTCTCATTCTACACAAATTTCCAAGAAGGTAGTTATTCTTTTCGTAATAAACTCTTCCACTGAAAGCGTGTGGGTGGAAGGGTTGTTGCCATATTCGACAGCACATGACACCAGGCTCCACTCACTGTTGGAGAGGTATGCTGATGGCAAGCTTTCTGTCGACCCTGAGTTTTCACTGTTTGCGCTGGCCAAGCTCAACTTCCTTGTTTTCCCTTGTGGTTGATCAGATGCATTCGGAGACCCAGGACTTTCCTGAGAGAAAGGTATGTTCAAAGAGCTGTTCTCAAGGAACAGAGCACTGTGGTTGTGGATAGCATCGCCTGTTACAGAAATGAAAATAAAAAGTATATACATACAGCAAAGTCCATATCAAAAGCAGCTTACTACTCAGTGTTGTTTTTCAGAGAACAAACCTCTTCGAGATTGATTAGAACAGTGAACAAAAGAAAAAGGAGACCCAGTTCAATGCACATAATACAAAGGAAGGCAGATGGCCCTTTATGATGTATTGCTCTATTTCTGAGCATATTTCAGTCCCATTTAGACAAATAGCTGTAATCACACTGTGCTGACCCTTCACATGGTCTTGGGTTGGGGACTATGTCATACAGTGCCTGATGTAGTGGAGGCCTTGAATGAGTTTCTCTTCAACTTTTCAAGTCTTACCAACTCTCAGTGCAATAAATACCTCAATGGCTCATGCGGGAGAACACAATGACAAATTGCTGCTTTCAAGGTCACCATTCCTTAAATAAAATACACTGGAGGCCTAATGTCTATCAGAAATGGTAAAACATGTCGCCATTAAATGAAAAGGAACAGCAGCATGGCTCCCTGCAATCTCCTCCCTTCCAAAAAGCAGACATGGCTACAAAGATTCTGGCTTGTTTTGACATAAGCCTGAACATCTCAACTGCATGACACATCACAAAGAGCTGCCCTGCACCTGAATCAGAGAAACAATTAAATTCTAACACTTAGTGATGGCTAGGTAGTTTGGACAGAGTATGTTCAACCTTCCAATCCCTCTTTAACACAACTAGTATCACAAAGCTCATACATAATAACAATTTCTTCTTGGTAATCTTCTTTGTTTCCACACTTGCTAAATATTTCTGTGCCACTCTGTTCCAGATAACATGTTTTTGTCATGTTGGCACACTGGTAATTTCAAATCCTCTTGAGCTGTGCAAGGAGAAAATCCTTAAGAGAACTACAAGTAAGGAGAGCTATGAAAATAGGCACTGTACCTAACTGGTGGGACCTTCCATCGCCGAGTGGGTATCTCTGGTACCGTGGGACACTGAACGGAGGCAGGAGATGGAATCTTTTCTCCAGCAACGGTTCCAGTCTGCAGGCAGAGGGGTCAGCAGAGTGAAAGAAACTGTACACTTGGCTGCAGGCTGGACGGACCTGGCACACTTGGATGAGAACAAGACAAAGGGTTCAGTATTGCCCCTTTACAATTTTCAAGGAATCTATACAGAAAACTGTTTAATATGGTCTTCTGCAAACTCCAGACTAGCATACACCTGGCCACAAGAAATTTAACTCCATTGTTTGCTATTTCGTATGTAAAGAACGCTTCCCTGCAAAGGAGTTCACAGAGACATTACGATTAGAGATGCAGGCATGCAGCAGATGTGAAGGACAAATAGAGAAATAAACAGAAGGAAAGAAAAAAAAATCTTGTAAAAGCATTATTAAGCAATACAGCTATGATGCTCAGCACTTCAAATATTTACCAGAAAAATGGTTTGATGGGCCTGTTACATTCAGAGGACTCAAATCTAGGTGACAGGAGGAGCAAGTAGGTGACAGAAAGAACTTCAGTTTCTGAAGTCACCTTATGGAAGCTAATGGAGTTGATCACACTATAACAGCAAAGCAGTGTTCATGAATCCTGCCGAAGGCGTGCAGCTCCTGAGGTTTTTCAACTAAAACTGTAAATGCAAATCTGAAAAACACTTCCTCAGCTAATAAGGCATTCTTCTGGCTAAGCCCACAGCACCAAAGCATAACTGGTACTCAGATGAGCGATCACACAAGACCACTAAGGTCTGTAAAACAGTTGGTGCAGTCACTTCTCACCACATCACACTTCAATCACACTGAATCTTGCCAGCATGAGCAAATCAATTCTTTATAGGCTCAGTTTGTATAGTACTGTACTACATGTTACAACAGTCAGTGTATTAACTGCAGGAGCGAAAGAATGACTAAAGTAGTTATATGCTTGGGAATATTATGTCTGTTCCCCATAGACTCCACGCAAACAAGACATGTTTTCAATGCATGCTATGCTATTCAATAAACCACAAACGTTCTTTTGATAGAATTACTATTTCCTTGTGGTGATAACAAAAATCCGGTGTTTTCCTTAGAAGACATGTTCGGTACAGCATTGTTCCCATGCATAAGCCAAACACACGCTTAACTGGAAACCATGAAGGAAGATTTTAGAGTTTTAATACAAGCTGTCATGGAATATTAGATCTAATGGAGTCCATCTTAAGTGTTATCTCTCACCAGAGTACCCATCATGGAATTAAAAAAAATAAATATATCAAAAACACACTACTTGGGTTCTTTCTTATTTTCAAGAGCAACAATCAAGGTATTTGCACATAAGCAAAACTACCAAGAGCAAACGTGATGCTGCACACCTTCCTCTGCTGCAGTCACAGAGTCACCAAGAGCCAGGTTTTCTATAGTGCTTTCCATGTTGCTGGAAGGACTCTAATAATTCATGTTCTGGTGCTTGCTGCTACTAGTGGTATATAGGGACAAATCTTGATACAGACTAAGCCGATGTTACCGAATTCTAAGCCTAAAAGATTGATACTGAGTTGTAGTAGCAGCAATGTCATAAGCAGGTCAAAGAAATACTTCACTCAGTTCTTTTCTATATTCATGTTTGCTCTATAAAGGTTACAGCACAGGCACACAATGCTTTTTCTCAAACTAGTATGACAAACTTTTACCGATCATAGTAAAAACCTTCTCAAGATGCTTTGAGTAAGATGATGAATCACATCCCTGGGTATCATCAATCTATTGCATGTGCTCTGTGCATATCTTCATGTCATGAAGATGTCAATACTCATAGCCTCTCAAGAAGTGCTTTGGGACAAATCTTCCCATAAGAATATACGTACATACAACCCAGTTCTGCCAAACCATGAACTTTTTTCTTCTTTGGACATTCAGTGAGCATTGTATTTTGCATTCACAGACTCACTCTGAGGATGATGCAACATTTCTTTAATTCTGCGGGATTTTTGTCAAACAAAGTGACAAAAAAAGTGAACAATGTGACTGTCTTTGCGGGCGTTAAGTAAAGCTTTGTGGGGTGCTCCTACCCGTCCCCCACCAAGCTCTCTTTGTAAAACATTTTATGACTGTTATCAGTGGCAGTTACCAGGTTTCCAGCTGCAGGATAACCAAAACCTACTTTTGATGTCTGTTGTATGTTGGTTTTTCTAGAAAGGATGGCTCTGTGCATCAATCAGCACACCTGGTAGCAGATGAAAAGAAAGTGGGAGATAAGAAGACTGCTTGTTGAGGACACTGTAGAATCTTTTCCCTTTCCCATTATCAAATAAACAGTAGCTTCATGCCACCTTTGTCCCTTTCCCACCGTGAGGTAAGCCATATGCAAAAACTACGGCCTGTGAGATGCTTCTGTGGCGTACCTTTCCATAGTTCTCCGAAAACCCCTATGAAGCACCCTATTTTCTTAACGTATTCTCCAAGCAGGGTACAAAATGTGCCCATCAGTTTATTGTGCTATGAAAATCCAGAAAATCCTCCCATGTATTCCAGTTAATTGCATCATTAGAGAAGCATAAGGGAAACACCAGCAGGACTGCAATGATCTAAGACTGCTTTCTTCAAACTGTATTTTGTTCTTAGTATTTGCCAGAAAAAATGAAAACAGGTCACCTGTGTGAGAGCATTTAAGTATAGCAGAAATTAATTATTTGCAAGGAAACTATAATTCTCTTGCAGAGCCCAAGTAGTGTGAAATACATTCTGTGAGGTAAAGCATTGCACTGCATTATAATTAAAACCGTATTTTGGCAAGCCTATAACTCTGACGTATGCATTTAGGGATCTAATGTGTACAAAGCAGAGCAGTAGACTGGGTGTTATCCTACTACACTAGAGCTTCCTTCCCTAATGGGTACTATATTGGTTTATTTTTGCATTCTCATCATGCTTAATATTAACAGCCCGAGCCAAACATAAGGGAAGTACTTAATGTAATTCAATCAGTTGCCTAATTGTACCTTCTAATATTTCTTCTACAGGAACTTTTTCTGTGTATGTCTGCCTGAAGGCAGACAGACAAAGAAAGCCAGGAATGCAAACAGCAGGGTTATGAAAGTTGTCAGCACAGAGCAATTGATGATATTTAGCGGCAACAAAAAAGCATGTCCTCTGAGTTATCAGCTGTTTTAATACTCCTCTTCCAACTTGGCAAAGGAATATAGCACATCACAAAGGAGATTACTTCATACTACTGTGGGCATTTAGCAGTACTAGCTCCCACTGAGAGCAAGTGTGTACATGTGCAGCCTGTATTCTCACCCCAGCAAGAGCTTACCGTCCAGGTCAGGCAGCACAGTACTCCTCATGGCCAGCACCAAGCCAAGCGGTGAACCAAAGAGGAAAAAATCAGACACCTCGAATTCAAATCGGCCCAGGTTTACTTCTGACAGACTGGAACTCACAGGAGGAAAGTCTGCACCATCTTTCAACACACTTGAGTGGATGCTGAGCAAAGAAAATGCACTGGTTCATCAATAACGAAGAGGGCATCCAGAGAAAAAACCCAATCCCAAAAGAGGCTGCTTAGAAACCTCTAGCGTCTGTATCAAGATCCAAGCAATATGCATTAAACCGTAGATAGATATTGCAGTATAGCAGCAACTTATCATGTGTTCCAGTGTGGCTATTCAGTAAGTTTACTACCTTCAACATGCAAGAGTTTTCTACAGTCATTCTACAGAACAGTTATTTGTGAGTTACACAAGGACTCTGAAGACTGAAGTTTACCTCCCCTCCCTTTTAGCAGTACAGATCTATGTAAGCTTATGCTGAAACTTCTGCTACAAATTCTAACCTGCTCAAACCGTGTAAGGACAATGGTATTAAAAGGTTGCAGTCATAAAGTATGTTACATGGGTGCATAAAAAGTGTTGTTCTAATCCATTCCCTGAGCTATGAACTAGAATTTCACTACTTTTTAACTATTACAGGTTAAAACTAGTGAAGCTTATAGATAGTTTTTAATCTTTTAAGTGATTTAAACACTTTCATCTACTTTGTATGCCATACATGCATGAGGTAGACACAGATCACCTATCCCACACCAACAGAGAAAAGACTCGCCCCTCATTTAATTCTGTTGGAGATGAAATAACCGCGTCCAGAAGCAGAAAAGTAGCATATAGATCTCCTGTCCAGTCATGAGAGTGCAGAATGTGCCGCCAGAGCGTGCAGAGCCCAACTGAGAGACACTGACCACGCTGACTTCAACCAGAGCTGCAGCTGAAGCCCTCACGAGTTACCTGCACACTACACTGCATCAGTGGCCAAGCACAGATCAGAATCCAGAAATTCTGAAGGTTAGTCCCAAATCAGGCTAAGACACCAGGCCTCTCTTTCAATCTGAGAACCTAGTGACATTCTCAATATATAACCTGCTGTTATTAGCTGAACCGAAACTTCAACACACAATAAGACTTCTTCTGCATCACTCCCAACAAAATAATGGAATTAACACGATAGATAGAAGAAAAAAAAACCACAAAGAATTCAAGTAAAAAGACACTTAGTTTAGAACAGGCAAGAACAATGAGATAAAATGGATGCTTATCTTTCCATCAAATCTGTGTTTTAAAGGTTTCTTAGGATCCAGGAAAGCTAATTAACTTCTCTCTCCTTTCTCAACCTCCTCCTCATTTAAGCCAAATGTTTATGCAGGTTTTGTTTGTATTGAAGCTGATCTGAATAGCCCATAGACCAATGTGAGCACCTAAAAGCAATTCTCTCACTCTTTACAGAATAAAAGAAAGCCTGTAAGTGAAGTGAGAGGGATCTCTAAAAAGAAAAACATAAAAGAAGTTTAGGATTGTAAAGCACTCATCTGTCTTGATCTGTGTCGGCTGCACTGAGGAAATGGAACTACCTGCATTCAGTTTTGCATATTCAAAACCAAATAAAGACTAAATAAAACACTCTCTCTGTGTGAGCAAGTTCGTACTACACCCACTATATCTATGGTTTTCTTTGCGGGATATACAGGGACTTTAAGTAAACCTCCAGAAACACACCACAAACAATAAAATTACTCTGTTGCTCTGGTGGTGACAGGCTCTATTCAATGGCAAGCTTTTACTCAGTCAAACATCAGTTACCTAGACAGGAAAGCATGATGTTGGGTTATAGTATCACAGCCATAGGTGGATGAGTCACTCTGTTTCCCAGGCAACGGCTGCCTTGGCTTCTCATCCTCCATCATTCCCGAGATGTCAATATTGCTTTTGCTCAAGCGTTTGCTGCCACCCAGACTGGAGTCCTCTGCTAAGAGGGGATTATCCTTCAGAGAATGAACAGAGCAAAAAGGAGGATTTAGACAGTGACCAAAATACAACAGAGCTTATATGAAACGGCTGCATTTACACATTTGACCTCTCTTTACCCAAGAAAGGGTGGAAGGGGTTAGACTTTCTCTCTGCAGTAGAAGATAAGGAAAGAGATAAAGAGATGAAGACTAAATTTCCCTGTAAGAGGTACAGCCTAAAAGCTGGAAAGAGAATCAGGAATTTTAGCTGGAGGGGGATGGGGGACGAGGAGTAACACAAAAGCTTTATCCCTCATGAGTTCATACTTCTTAGAGAACTATAAATATCATAAAGTAATCAGAAGTGGTCTTACCTGAGTGCACAAAATGCCCATTACAACATTAATGGTCTTGCTCATCATGTTCCATGGATGCGGGACCTGAATTTTTAAGAATGTGAACTTCTGCAGGATGCAAGAGGAGACCAGTGGTACCATATCTTTAAGGTACCCCATCTTTAAGACACTCCTTAAAATAGGAAATAGATTGATTTATTTTTCAGTTCCTCCAGCACTTCTGCAGCTTGCACCAGCATCCTCCCTAACATACGCCTATTACTCCCAGACTTTGATTTCTGCATCTATTACAGCAGCCAATGTAACGGCTGGTTTTCCAAACAAACGCCACTGGACTGAATCCCCTCCTTAATCTGTGAGATCTGGGTGCAAGGGACATGCAAGATCTGGTCCTTTGTAACAACTGTGTTATCCATTTCTGTGTAGATCTCCTTCTATTCAGATCAACAAAATAAGACTGTGTGAAAATGCATGACATCTCTTTTCACAAAACTTCAAAAATGCAAACATGAACAAGGCACACTGAGAGTACAGATACAGCTAAACCCCTTCTTCAGCCTAATTATTTGTTTTCATCCATATTCTACTAAATCTTACACTGCAGTACTAGAATTCATGGGATCGTATGATACAACTAGCATTAGCATCTTAATAACTTGCAGAAGACTAGTTTAGGACCAGCATGTTCACAGACAATTATTCCTGTGGTGGTGCAATGAAAAAACATGAGTGTAGAAATCTCTTTCTACACTTCATAGTAACGTAACAAAACCTACATCATGCCAACTTTCACATTAAAGTTGTGTAAGATTTAGGACCTTGCTTGGCAGAATACCAACGTATCTACAGTGGTAAAACTAAGCTTCACTTCCTGTAGTTGTTGCTGTTAATGAGTACAGAGAAGAATTTCACAGACCCAGGTAGGAGGCGAGGGCTCCGCTGTGTGTTGGCAGATGCCTGCCCTCACCGTTCTGTGTGCTAAAGTGATGTAAAACCAAAACAAAATACACCTAAAATACGTGCTTCTGTTGAGTTCAAGCCAGAACCAACTACAGGCCCTACTTGTACAGGTTACCTACTGGTTACGTAAAAAAGTACAAGTAGGGCCTAACTTGGTTTTTTTGCAGCCTGACACCAACTCTGTGTGGCTTGATTTATGCTGCAGTTTACAACCCTACATTGAAGCTCTGTTATAACATCGGTCCTTTTTAGCAACTCCGTCTATTCCGTAGAACACCAGGGACCTTTCAAAGCCCAAATTCCTATAACCAAAGAGTTTCTCACAGAGTAACTTTCTATAGATGAAATCTCAAGAATATAAGTTAATAACACTTCTTTACCTGCTCATGCCTCATGATAACCTCAAACTGATTCAGCGGTCAAAAGTATGTATTTACCTCTTAACCTCTGTGACGAGTTCTGATCTCTTGCTTGTTCCCAAGCAAGTGCCAGGAAAAGGCAGTATCTTTATGATTTTAAATTATAACTTGCATGCAACAAATATTCAGCAACCTTTGCCGAAAATTCCAATTTGGTGTTTTTACTATGAATAAATTAGCTAGAGTGCATATGAATATTCAAGGTAGTACACAAAACAGAGGTGAATACACATACAGGGCTGAAAGGGAATTTTTATAGAGACTGAACCAAAGCCCATGAAATACACTGAAAAATCCATTGATTTACATGGGCTGTAGGTCAGGTTCTTAAATGTCCTACCATCAGTGACTTCTAAAACTGTATCAGTGCTATCAAGGCTCAGAGTTTCATCAAAACTCTGGTGAAATTTTAAGGCTCTCATAGCAGATCTGTCAGCACCATGGTTCCCATCACATTCAGAACAGAATCCCTGTCAATGAAATGGAATGAATGAATGAATGCAAAGAACTCAACATGATTAAACATTTTTGTTTAGGTCTCCTGATTTCCTGGCGGTCTATAGTCTGACAACTATTTCACAGAGACAGAACGTCATTTGTTGCCATGAACTATCAATGAGAAATTAACTTCTCTAAACCATCTAGGCCTTCTCTGCATCTGAATGGTGAAAATTACATCAGATGCTAAGAGTATGTCAGAATGTCTGTGTACTGTGGCATCATGGTGAAGAGAAATTGTTGAAATTTATAGTAGTCTGACACATTAAAAAAAAAAAAAGTCTTGGTAAAAAAATCCTGTATTCAAACCTATTCAAAAAACCTGGCCAGATTTTAATCTCACTGGTGTAATCATTTAGGTTCACCTTCATGACACAGTCTTTCCTTAAATACTGCAAAAGAGACTGAGCCGATTCAGCATTTATATTAGCCACATCAGGGAATGAGATACTGTTCCAAAAAATATATTAAAACACTTAAAAAGACATTAGGCAACACATTAGAGGAAGGTTGAGGTGACCGGTATAGAGACTATTCCTGGCATTTTAAAGTGTTAAAAATAATGTTTTCCGTTGCTACACGCTCTTTCAACTCCCCCACATGCCACAGTTAAAAATCTCATCTGCAGTGAAACGGTATCAATACTGGAATTTGAATCAGTCACCCACAGGTGGCTTTTATTTATCCTTGATCCATGTGAAGCAAATAGTCAACTTTCTCCATTCATCCTAATGAAGAGTTGTCTTCTTCTAAATTATTAGTATTTGTAGCTGTTGCAACAAAAAAGAACCATCTTCCTCTTCTAAGAGACAGGGTTCCCAAACCAAATAAAGTGATTCCTAATATAAGGCTTTGGGTTTTCACTTCCAATGACGGACAAAGTTCACTTCAGCCTTCTGCCCTTTAATAACATGAGGGCTAATATGATTATGATGACGATGACGACACCACCACCGGCTTTCTTTGTAAAGTATTTCAGCACTTACAAATGTAACTGATTTTTTAAAGAGCAAGAGTTACTAGTCTGGTCTGAGCAGAGTGACTTCTGCTCTACTGTTGACTCTTATTGAACACACAAGCAAATGTTCAAATACTGCCCCATACAAGCATGTACACGCAACAATTGTCACGACCTCAGTAATTATTCCCATTTCTGCCTACACTGTAGAAGTCACTACCTATATAATGGATAATCCTGAATTGATTATTTAGTGTATACTGGAAACTAAAATATAGAAAACAGACTATAACGCACAAACCAACAAAAACTCACTTGGGGTAGTAGAATAATGCACCAGTCTAATTCCTTATTTACATTGCCTCAATAAATCAACAGTCCTTCTCTCTCCAAAAGGAAGTTTCTAGTGCCTAAAACCGTGAACTATTCAGAGAATGTAATGGTCACTGCACCACCAGTCTAGCTTATTATTACAGACCACTTTGAAACAAACAGATTAAGAAGGGATATAAATCTAATTTACTCTATTTTCACGGTTTATAACCGGAACATGAACTACAATGGTTGACAGCACCTCAATCTCATCCTTATTTCCAACTAGTTTGATTTCACAAATGCCCCTGACATTCCTGAAATGGTAAAGTAAAAAACGCTTATATTTGTGCACCTTAAACTCTTCTAATGAGATCCATTTCTACTGGAGACACCAAGGAAGGGGAAAAAATACCAACAGTAAAAAGAAGTGTCCTCTCCTGATTGCGTTTCACAGGAGCAAGCTGAGAACAACAGACAAAACGACAAGGAAGGAGAAGAATACTTGGTACTCTGAACCCACAGAGCAGCAGAGATGAAGACGGAAGGAGAAAAGGAAAAAGATGGAGAGAGGAAGAGAAGCTCCATGGTATCAGGAAAAAGAGAAGTGTAGCGAAGCGGAAACTATAAGAATAAAAAAGTCAAAAGAACCTCTATTCCCTGATGCCCAACTCCAACTCTCAGATTCAGCAGCAGCCCTTGCACCACCAACCTCACTGTAAGACTGGGATTCAGGACGATCATTTCTCCATTTACTTTGCTTGCAATGCACTGTCCTCAGTGCTGGTACTACCAAGGGCTGCCTGCTGAGAATCCAGAGCCATGTTATTAATAGTGAGTAATTCTACTTCCTGGAAACACATAGAGGATGTCTCTCTGCTCGAGAGGACTCCCATCACTGGGGAGTGTCAGTGTCAACTGACACAAGCAGGTTGGTATTACTGAGCCCATTTTTTAGGAGAGAGGTAACTAAGAAGTCAAGAGATAAAACAATTTTGCCAAGGTCACAAAACCATCAAAGAACCTCACTCAGTGTCAGCTCTAATACACCACAACACTCCCTCCGTATCCACTTGAGTCTGACGTACATCAGAGTAGTTGAACTTCCATGTTCTTTCTTAAGTGTTGAAGACAAATAATGAAGCTTACATGCCAGGAATACATTAAAAACTTGTGCTTTTACTATCATAAAATCTTTCCTGGATCACAGTTAGAATTAATCCTCCCTTCTCTCCAAACGCAGCACTCATACAGACAGACACTGTTATGCTCAGTGATCCAGTCATTGATCCTTAGGTGACTTGCATTCCTTATCAAGAAGGAGGCATTCTTTCACAAGTCTCTAAAACTTATTCATGAACACATCTTAATGTCAGACTACTCCCAGGCAGCAGCATAAGAAATTCCAGACTCTATGTGATCAAACAAAAAATTATAAAAAGAAAGAAAATATTTTGACAAACACAGGAGCCTACAGAGATTACTGAGAGAGGGCATGTTTGCATCTACAGTCAGGGATGCAATAAAGGGCAGTTGGTAGCCCCACTTTAAAGACTTACAGATAAAGCCTTCACTAGTGTTTGTATGTCATAAAACTGAAGCTGCAAACTTAACATTCAGCAGCAATTTTTTTATATATGAGCGAACTCTCATGATATGGTAATCTACCAAATTCTGAAATTTTCTCTGGTTTATACGGAGCCAATTTCCTGAAGGGAATGAATCTATAGGGTTTCAACTATGTGGATTTTTTTCTCTTCACCTGGATACTGCCGATGCTTCCTCTCCTGCTACTGTTCCGACTCTCGTCAGCTGTATTAGAATTATAGCAGATGGCATCAAAGCCCAAAATTCCTCCAATGCAGTCACCAATGAGACACACCTGAGGAAATAAGAAGATTTTTGGGGGAAGATGTAGTAAGTGTTTTCAAAGAAACAAAAAGCATCACAGCACTGCAGAGGAGTTGCTGCCTAACTTTACACCATTTTTACCCCTGGGTTCCTATTGCAGCTGAAAATGTGTAGCCACTTTCTCCCACTTCCTTTTATCTCCAGACATTTGCCCTATGTCAAGAATATCTGTCCCATGGACTGTTTTGACCAACTGGGAGTTTTGCCAAATGGGCTACAATTCCTCCAGCTGCTTTCAGCCAGATTCCAGCTCAAAAAGTCCAGATCACCGGACAACCAGTCTCACAAGGATTTCAAGACACTTAACACTTCCTTCAGTGTCATACAGGGAAGAGGATCTCAACAGATTAAAATCAGACTGGTACTCCCCTGTCAGGAAAAGGGAACAGAACTTTTAAATTGGGTATTATGCAGAGAAATTCACTCTTTACATTTAATATAAACATACAAGCTACCTTCAAAGTATGGACCTGAGAATGAAAATACAGAGTACTAAAACAGGGAATTCAATAGTTGGAGTAGTTTCATGGCACATTAGAATCTACCTCACCAGTGGATTCCACTGAACACCTCCTTGTCCCTCAGATGACTCTCGCTGTGTCTGGGGATGAGCAAGAGCTGCATTTCCTTTCCCTTGATAACAACCCCCATGGATCCACAGGCTCCAGCAATCCATTCTCTCCAATTCTCAACCTGAAGCAAATGTCTAGTCTGTTGTTCCCAACTTCAATTAGTTTTAACAGGAGGCACGACCTCTCCTTACAAACCCTAACTTGCTTCTAGCTGTAATTCAGCTTAGCTACAACACTAAACTACAAGTTTTGGGTGACAGATGTTGTGCACGATTTCTTCAAAGTGAAGCATGTTAAGAAAAGCGAGTGCTTCAAGATGCAGGTAGGGAAAAATCCCAGACTCCTCTTAGTGCATCTCCATACACTGTACTCTCTTAACTGAGTACATGTCCTGGGATAAAACCATTTTTAAAAAATTAAATAATAAATATCAAAATACATTAAGGTAACATCTATTCTAAGACAATTCTGGTTTTAATGTTGTATACAATTGAACAGCGTGCTGATTTAGTCTCTGATTTTCAAACTCTTACACCATGCAATCAAGTCCACAAAGAACTGAAAACTATACGACACAGGTAACCTTAATAAAATTAACAGCATGTTTTGGGGGGAAATAACAGTATCTCCTTCAACTTACCACTCCATTTCTACTCCCCATTATTACTGGCATTAAGGTAATGGAGTTAACTTGTTCCAGATACTGTATAAAACCAAAAAAGGTAATCTTTCATCTAATGAGCTTCCAATATAGCATGGACAGAAGAGATCAAAATACAAAAGGAAAGATACATGCAAGGTGGGGGTCAGGCTATATGGTGTGTATTTTAGAAGTACAGGACTTATTCAGAAGTACAGTTCAGACTTCTATCTAAGCATCAAAGCAAAGCACTGTAGACAGCAGAGAGAAGTTGCTTCCATTTTACCAATGCTGGTAATTGCCGACTGTGAAAAGTTCTGTTGAGCATACAGAGGTCATGCAGACTTTTCCACGTAAAATATTTATATATATGGTTTGTAAAACACATCAAGGATACTTCTTTATAGCTTTGTCAAAGGGAAAAGCTCCATAACACTCGATTTCTATTAAGAGAATTGTTTTCACTATTATTTCGGTAACTGGTGCAATTCTTCTTTACATAATCTCACCAGTCACATTGTTATGTTACTGCAGCTGGGCTGCTTTTATGCTTCAAGCAAGAGTAGTTTACTATGGATATTAAAACTGGCTTCAAACCAAACTTTAGCCTCAATGTACTGATATGGTACACCATAATCTTATTACTGCTATGGAAAACAATTTGTGTAATAAGTCACAGTCTTTCCTTCAAAGATTACACTGTACTCTGTATTAGGTGTCTTTTTTTTTTTTCTTTTTCTGAAGTCTGGAGGCCCCTGTACTTTAAGGAAGTGCATGGTTCCAACTACACAGAGGTCTCCATCACAAAACAGTTGCAGTAACTCACACAGGGTAGCAGCGTCATTTATTCTATGCGAAGCAGTAAAGTACGGTTCTTTGTAGTCTAAAGATGAAGCAGCAGGAACAGTAACTGTGACACATCAGCTGGAAGAAGTCTGCCAGCAACTTCACTGGGGAGTGGGTCACACATGAGAAATTACATGACTTTCCCAAAGCTACATGGGGAATCTGCAATACTGCTGGCAACTGAGTATTTGTCTTCTAAGTTTCCTTACTAAAAACCAAATAGCAATAGCTAAATGCTGGATTCCTTATGCTCTTAGTCAGAGATGTCCCAGCTTTTCTATCAGTTACAGCAGGTGAGTGAGGAGCTCAGTAACACATTATCACTTGTCTTGGACTGGCATGCTTGTTGGCATGCTGGCAAGGGGGGTTGGACTGGGTGATCTTTGAAGGTCCGTCCCAACTCCTAACATTCTGTGATTCTGTTCACTGCTCAGCATAGCACACTTATGGCACAGCTAAGGCTCTCATACATCACCAGAGATCGCAGCAACACTTAGTAAGAGCTTACGGGTCAAAACGCTGGTGGGAGAAGGCGTAGTATCTTCTACCAACTGAGCAAGTCCAGGTTAGACACTGCACAGGACTCCAGAAGTGTCTTTCTCATGCTGGGCACCAAGAAGGCATTTTGCATAGGTTATCCCATGCTAACACACGTTAGTCACATTAGCAGTATTGTCCCACACTCATAACTCAAAACCCTCAACACAAAAAAGAAACAGCCTTGCTCTGAAGGAATTTTACTCTGATGTACAAGAAAATAGTCCTACCTGTCCATTAAAACCAGCCCCATCTGTAGATTTGAGAAATTCACTGTAAACTTGATTGGCTCTACTGATCACCATGGCAACTGCATCCTGGTACTGAGGGGATGAAACAGCCAGCAAGGGTAAGGCAGCCAGTGGGATGTGGTCTTCACTGCTGCTGAGACAGCTCTCATCATAGCTGTAGGGATTTAGGCTGGAGAAGAACACGCTATCATCAG
The DNA here is from genome assembly GCF_000695765.1 of Mesitornis unicolor. Taxonomy (NCBI): domain Eukaryota; kingdom Metazoa; phylum Chordata; class Aves; order Mesitornithiformes; family Mesitornithidae; genus Mesitornis; species Mesitornis unicolor. The sequence continues at coordinate 30,407 of NW_010181155.1, forward strand.
GAAAAATGCAAGAGGCAGCACACAGCATTAAAGAATAAACACTTATTAACAAAATGGGCTGGGCTACTATAGTTCACAATGAAAAGATACAAGAAGGATCATTTTCTCACAGAATTCAACTGCTTCAAAAAAATCAAGAAGTTGCTGCTTCACATGAATGAGATCATGCTAGAAGGCATTTGTGTGCAATTTTTCCACGCAGAAGTAGACATTATTTAGAACAGCAAAGAGATTATTCCATTTCAGCTTTTTTCACACACACATCCCCCCCCCAAAAACAACTTACTACATCAAAGGACAGGATCCAATCATCACAATGGAATATTGTTTCCTCAGACACAAGCGTGACAGATGTATTGTTCAAAAGCATATAAAAACATTTTTCCCAGTATCTTATCTTTTTAAAAAGATGTAACAAAGCTGTACACATTCTGAAATCATATGTAAATGTTTGCATAGTAACATTTCACAAAAAGGAGGTTACTTGACTGGAAATGCAAGCTTAAATTTGATAGCATGCAAGCTTTATTTTAGCTTAGATGTGCACCCTGCAAGATTCTCAGCAAATCTGCCAATTGCGTCTTGATTGGTATTTACGAATGAGAACAAATAGCTGGAACAAGGGAATAAAGGCCTATTGTGAATGCAGAAAGCATCTGGTTAGATGCAGAACAAGATAAACACAGGTCCCTCCTCAAACCTTCCTCAGGTCAGCAGTCCCTGACCATGGCAGAAATGAGAGGAGAAAGCAGAGGGAGAAATCATCCTTGTTTGGAAAAGTGTAACAAAACAGGGTTTTTACATTTCTGGTTTGGTGATCTGCACTCCATGCTGACAGTCCCAGGGGCTTGCTGCTGCTGTTTTTGAATGCCAGAATATGCATTTACTTCCTCCACTTTCAGGACAAAATAAAGAGAAGAAACAGAAAATACTCAAACCGCAATGTCTGAACTTCTCCAGACACTTTGTATTTAAAGTACTTTAAAAAAATTATTAGGAAAATTCAACACCAAGAGCTTATATTGTAGGACTCACCACTGTGAGGGGCTGAGCACTCCAAAACTCATTTAACAAAACACTTTCATCTCATTTGATTATTCATATGCTTACTTTCCTACTTAAGTGTTTGCTTCCTAAATGTAACTTCTGTTTTGGCCTTTTTTTCCTTCTCTCTCTTTCCCCTCCTCTCCCTCCCCCACAACTTGCAATTACTATTTTCCAGTTTCACTAATACTGTAATTTAGGAGCGCTAGTCTGAGGTGCGAATCAACATACGCTCATCAAATAATATGCTATAAAAAGCATAACAGTTGATGCACTCTGGGATATTTTTCTCCCTGAAACGGGAAGAGATGGCTCTCAAGTCATCCAGCTGGAAAATGAATGTGCCTCATTTTTAACCCTTATCTTAGCCAAGATGGAGCCTTTAGCAGCAACCCTTAGCAGCAAAGACGGAGATAAGTGTCACAGGAGATCCATCGTGCATTATAAATTTACACAAGTTGCATAAACAGTGTCTTTCTGAGTCATACCAGAGATAAAGGAAACAAAGTGATGAGAGTAGATGGGAGCAGACCAGATTAAACAATCTGAAACACTTCCTGGATGGAGTGATTTTCCCCTGAAAGATCTCTTTCCTTTAAGCCACTATTTGCAAGGCAGAGAGGAAAACTGCACAGGTGTATTCAGATGAAGAGTCCCAGTGGAATCCCTCCAAACCCACGCACTCAGCACACAGACACAGCACCGTTCAAAACCTGCGCCAAGGTAAACAGAGGTTGCACTCCCTTGGCGCGCACTGTGCCTGCACAGTCAGAAAATGGAGAATACACTCAAACCAAACAAGAAATCCAGTGCTGCTGCTTAGTCAGTCATCTGGCTCACCCTCGATGAAATTACAGTCATTAAAAACACACTTCCTCCTCCACAGTTTGCTAAATGGCATGTTTACCACAAGTTTATGTTCCGCAACTGCATCCTGGAGTTCTGGCTTTGAAAACTGCTGGCATGAAGCTGCAGAAAGAGCAGGGAATCATCTCCCCTTTCGTCAGCCCCAAACGGGTAGATCACAAGCAGCTCCATGCAAGAACACACCAATGCAGTACTAATCTTATGTCAGTGCTGGAAATGATTCTATAGGACACCCAAACATCCAGCTTGGCTATTTTCAGTGCGGCTGAACACGATGTCCTGCAACAAGAGGGAAACAAAAAGACAGAGAAAGAAAGAGGAAGCTATGTTCATTTAGGTTGCCAGCACACGCTCTTCCTTCCACTCCACCGGCTCTTCTTCCAGATAGCCAAGTCCTGCAGGCACCGCATTACACCGAAGGGCAGCCTTGGACACACACATCCTTCTCCTTTTCTGGTTGTTGCAGCGTATTCCCCTCGATGCGAGCAGTCAGGCACACCTTTCACCAGGCTGGCCTGCACCCTGCCACCTCTTCTGCCTCTATGTCTGTCACAGCCTTAAGTCCAGTCAGTACTTCAGAACTTTAATGTATTGCCCATCTCTCCTTTCTAACTGTCATCGGGACAGCAGGCATCACCATTTCCGCAACCCATGGTCCAAAACGTGGTTGTAGACCTCCTCAACTCTTCTGTAGGGTTTTCAGCTCTATGTGAGGTTCAAGTGTAACCTTGGGCACTATACTGCAACAAAAGGACTGCAGAAGCGACCATCACTTAGGGGAAATCCCAGACAAAACCAAGAGAAGTTTCTCTTTGCTTAGAAAAAAGTAAATCATACCAGTTGTCAAGAGTGAAGTCTCAGCATGGCTGTTTCCTTGTCAGCCTTCTGGGAACATGCCTTAACCACCATACTCTCTTACTCCTACATCCCTCAAGCTTTTCTCATGTATCCTAGGCTAGAGGCACAATCCAGAAAGCAAAAATCTTCCTGTTTCTTTCTCAGGCTTTATGTTAGGCCTTTGGTTAATGACAGAAAAATTCCTCCTTATATAACTGTAGCCTTGTTTCTGTTCAGTAAATTTGAGAGGTGAGGCATCAACAGACCGATTTTCTCATTTATGGTCAACCAGGAAGTTTGTTACAGACCCAGGAACAGTATCCACATCTGCTGACCCCCAGGTGGACACAATAACTCAAGTCATATTTCCTCTCGCAGAGGAGTTGTTACATGTCATTTTTCCAATCTCACAGCACTGTCAAAAGGAGTGCATGTCTGAAACTGTTGCTGCCATACACATAATAATTGTTAAAATTAACAGCAGTAATATTTTTGCAAGGTGATGATACCTTTCATACGAGCATGCACACAGGAACTGCAAAGCACATCACTGCTGACGCAGTTAACAATTCAGAGTTACGTTCTGGTTCTGAATGCAGACGTGGTGCAGACATCATCCCTGGAGGTACCAAAGAGACATGCAGATGTGGCACTCAGGGACATGGTTCAGTGGTGGACTTGGCAGTGTCAGGTTTATGGTTGGACTCAAGGATTTTAAAGGTCTTTTCCAACCTAAATGATTCTATTAAATACTAGACTAAACAGGCCTCAGATGCAGTCGCTAAGCACTCTCTTTCTGAAAGCTGCATTTAGTATTTCATAGTGACTTGGTTTTGTATCAAAACATTGTAACAGCTTTTTACAGTAACTTTCAAATAATGTTTTTACAATAACTTTCAAATCCAGAAGTGACTACCAGGAATCACAGAAAGCCACTAGACTTAGTATCAATGTCATCTGAAGAACTCTCTCTTTAGGCCAGACACTAAGAGACATGTACTGAAACAATTTTGTGAGGATTTTCCTAACCTCCCTCTCAAAAAAAACAAATCTTCCCATGAAATCCCAACACCCTCAAAAGTCTCCCCAAATCCCAGACCCATCAATTATTTTTTTTTTCCCCAGTGAATAAGCAACTTCCTAAAATCAAATCATTATCTCTGCTTCACGCAGCAACTAGTAAGCGCTTCCTAGCAGAACGTGGTCTAGGACAGAAACAGGACCTGACAGCTAGAAATGTACATGTTAATGTTATGTAGCATAACCATGCTATAGGTCACGTTTAAGGCATTCTTGCCTGGTGTTCTTCATCAACGAAGAGCCGATCCACTATCTACCATAACGCACAGCATTCTCTCCCAGTTGCTCTCCAGAAGCCCTGAGCTGGGGCCTATCTACCTTTATGCAAGGGAATTACCAAACTGCTTAAAGCAAAGCACCCATCCCACCTCATGTTAGTAAGGGCAACCTCACGAGTGCCATCTCCACTCACATCAGACACCAAATGGATCTGCTTAGACAGGGAATTCCATCAAAGCTAACAGACCCCTCTCACTAGGCATGCAACCAAATCCCAGTTGTACTGTGAACCGAATCATTATCCAAAAGCACTGTTTCCTAGAGATGCATCCTTTGTAGCCCATTCAAGACACCTCTGCCTATGGCATTCTTACAGGTTAATGAAAATAAATGAGCAGTCTACCACAAATCACTACAGCCCCCCTAAGTGCAGTAGCTGCTGTTGGGAATTAACAGATACTGAAGTTTTGTCATCTTCAACTGTAAAAACCATGTTCATATGTAAATTCTCCCTCACCAAGAAGACGTGTTAAATCACTCTTGGTTTAGGTATTTATTTCTGCTCTAAACTTCCAGTGCAAAGCAGAATTTAATCAGTCTAAGCTTCTCAGCAACAGTTCACAATCTCCACTTTATTGCTAACCAATGTTAGCAATATGCCATTTTTGTTCATAAAACAGGAAACATTAAAGCTATCAGGAAGGCTTTCTACAACATCCCGTCCCTACAATGGCCAATAATGAACATGTAATTAATACAGACCAACATCAGTTGGCATATCTGCAGGCACATCTAGCTATGTTTCAATTATTTTAAAGTAAGATAAGAGTTAACTTCTGATTTTTTGGGGTCAGACTGGAAGGGGGGAGGAAAGGTGGAGTTAACAGTTATCTCAGTTTTCTTCTGTGCAGATTTCTTCTGGATTTCTTTCTTTTCTTTTGGATGCATGTGGACAATAGGCTAGTAGTCCACCATGGGTGGGTTTTTTGTTTGTTTTGGTGGGTTTTGTGTTGGTTTTCATTTGTTTGTTTTTAAATAAATACATCCACTTCGAAAACAAAGACAGATCATTCCAAGTCTTGCAGTAAGCGGAAAATGAAGGATTCACAACATTTCACTATGACAAAGACAGGCCACAGAAAGCCATTCAAAACCACACAGCAAAGCCAGACATTAGAAAATGCAAATCAACTTACTTGGAAACAAGAGAGAAAGCTGCTGAACAGATTGCTGGGCAGGGAACAAGTCTAATCAAGATGTGGCCCAGAGCAGCAGGGAAATGGGCTTGGGTCACTTTCTCAAACACAGAGCTGAAGGTGTTAATGTCTGCCAGCTTGCTGCTGTGGTCCCCACCTCCAGGGTCCAAGATGTTACCTCCATGCAGGATCAAAACTAGCACATGAGTTTTGCAGTTCTGGTGTTGAACTCCTTCCTGTGAGAAAAACAGGCAATAAGGAGGGATTTTTATGGACAGTGTAGCTATCCTTGGGGTTAACATTCACAAGCAGTTATCAGTGATTCTTTTCTCCCACCCTCATTGTGATCTTTTTTTGTTATCTGCCTTCACTAGGAGAAGAGTGTGCATCCTGTACTGCATTTAATTCAAGTATGTCTGACCCAGGTAGGGCACATTATGCTCTGACAGAAAACCCTTGCAGCACAGATGTAGGTTTCAGAACAAAGATTATAAACAGCTTTGGGGACATCACAAGATACTTAAATATATTGAGACTGGAGAAGAATTCCAACATCCACAGCCAGCATAAGCGAATGTCTGTCTCGGTATCATTAGTGAGGCTGCTGCATTTACTGAAAAGGTTTTAACTCAAATCATCACAGGCTCTAAAAAGAAAAAACTCTCTGCCAATGAAAACATCCAGCAAAAGCACACGATACAGTTATCTCAGCCTTTTGAGTTTGGCAACTTCTTATTAAAATGAAAAATGGGGCTATCTTACACAGATATTTAATGAAAGAGTAACAAAGGATGATCATTGCTGATATCCATAAGTCTCAGAAATACATTTATGAATATGTGAATACGAGCATACACTGACAATAATCAGTGTACTCTGTAGAAAAAACAAGATGTTATCTACTTGAGACTGGAAAAATATTTTGAATGTCCCACAACTCGCCCTTTTTTAATTATTTTCCCCTTGAGAGTTACGTGTACTCAAGAACTCAGTAAAGCATTAAAAGATTAGGAGCTTTCTGTTTTTAAATCTTCACTGCCATTTTCTTCTTTGCTTTGAATCACATGATTCCTGGAGCGTTCTAGCTCCTGACCAAGTATGAACACACAATAAAAATAACACAAACGTTTCCTGTATTTGCCTGAGGATTGTTAATTGCCAGATTAGGTGATCTACGGAGAATAAGGCCATGCTCCGGACACTTTATTCTTAAGTTCTGGAAAGAAAGCTACAGTCTTCAACGGTAAATATAAAATGAGAAGAATTGCTCTGAGTTTAACAAGATTAACATTAATCAGAAAAGTTGACAAGTAAACACACACACACACACATGCATTTCAGGCTGCAGTTTAGTGAGAGGTAGGGGTGGAAATGTTGACATGGATAAGACAAAGAAATCGGTAACTTTAGCAACCGTATAATGGTGACAGAGAAATAAATGTCTGAAAATGAGAGAAAAGAAATTTCATTCCCTTTAAAAATGTATAGTAGCTCCTTCCACAGCCAATGCCAGCTTGTAAAGGAGTGGCACTGCTGATGAGTTGATGGAACTGAAAGCTTCAAAATAGAGGGAAAAATTCAAGCAAGTCAACATTGCTAAAGTCACTGTTACGAAGTCTCTCAGCTGGACTTAACTGGTATCCTTCACAGGAGGACTCGAAGGGAATTAAGTCAATTTGCCTCTCAGCAGGAGTTCAAGTCATGACTGAGACAAGGGGCTCAAGGGTTAAATAAAAGAGCATCTGAAGTCAGTCAAAGACTGTTGTCATTTGCAGGGGGCTGTAGGATTTGGATTCTTCAAAAATGGAAAAGTAGACTCCTCCGTTGCCCGTCCTGTGTGCGGGCAGAGGACTTTAATCAGTTAACTAGAAGAAACCCAACTTTTTTAGATGCTATCCCGATTCTAAAAAAAAAGGCAATTCTGTTACTATCAAATCCATGACTGCTGCCAAATCTGCTTCACAAAGCATGCATTTCCACTAAGAAGACATAACAATTTCTCTTCAGAGAACCGGGCCGTACTTCCACCTAAGTTAATTGCGCAATGTCTAAAAAGCTTGTGATGATTTTCAGTGATTGCATATGCATCTGCAGAACAAGGAAAACACACACTAAGCGATCAAACAGGTCTATAATTCGATAATAAAGTATGAGAGTATTTCCACATGTCTACTCCTTGGAAATTAGCACAACGTGTTTTGGAAAATAGTCTCACCTCATTGTCCTCATGTATTTCAACACTGCCTTGCTCTGGGAACCTCTGTTTTCTTAAAGAGGCTCTATATAATTCACCTGAAAGGAAAAGAGACGTAATTGTTCATACAACTATCTGGCTGCCTCCTATTTTGCAGACATCTGTGGAGGTAAGGTACATTTCTAGTTTCAAGACAGAATGATCTGTTCACAGGAAATCCTGTGGAAAAGCAGAACAGTAGACAAGGTTTCTTGCAGCCCTACATATTAGGGGCTCTTCTATTCTTAACAGAAACGTTCAGAACAGGATTCAGGTGCTTATACAGAGGTGTGTAGTACTGGTACAGCTGCTCTGGGTCATCTCTACCTTTCTGGAGCAGCAGCAGAAAGGGTTACCCAAGGTTCTGCATCATCTCTGCTTGTCCCATACAGGTATCTTAGATACTCTGGTATGTCTGAAATGGCTCTAAACACTTATATATAGGCAAGTGAATTAAACCCTTAGAAATTCTCCAAAGACCTTCAGGATCCAGCTCTTCCACAAATCTCTGTGACTACCTGGGAAACTCCCAGAAGTAACTGCAGTGCTCCTTTACCAGGATGCAAAATAGAAGTAACAGACCACAGAGCAAAATACAGTTTCTCCTCAAAAACACTTGTAACCTGAAAAATAGGAAGTGACATCACAGAGAAACACAGTGCTTTGCTGATACCTTTTCACAAGAGTGAAAATGCTGTGTGTGCAACATCCTCCATTATAAACACAACAAGGAAAGTCTCTGCATTGACTTTGGAGCATGACCAAAACAGGCCCAAAGGCTCACTGGTGATGTCCTCTTAGGTGGACTGGCTGGACAGCAACTGCTCTAAGTGGTGCAACATCCATGGTCTCTGTTTTAACACCATGAAACTGTCCACTGTCTGGCCTTGAGAAGAAAAACTTCGGAAGCATTTCTTTGCAGACAGAGAGGTCAAACACTGGAACAGGCTTCCTGGAGAAGTGATCGCTGTCCCACACTTGTCAGTGTTTTAAGAGGCATTTGGACCTATATCCAGGCATATATCCTTAATAATATGCTTTAACTTTTGGTCAGCCCTGAAGCGGTCAGGCCATTGGACTACACTTCAAAGTCAAAATATTCTATTGTATTCTGTAAACCTTCTACAGCTGGATATAAAAAGGCCTGCCTTCTGACCAAATGTCTGTCCTTGAGGGCAAAGAAGATGATTATATAGCACTTCCCGCACCCCCCGCCACTGTTTCTTCAGTCACTGAAGAGAATTACTATAGGATCTTTCTGGTCTCTTCATTACTTTTTTTTTTCCTACAGCTGCATGTGTTAGTTACCTTGGAAACAGCTGTAGGATGAAATTTGATTAGTACTGTTGTCAGCTTCCTTGTCACATTTATACATGGGGCCAATCTCTTCCTTACAAATTAAAGGAATGTTCCATACTCCTGTCTCTTGTACCACTTAGGAGACACCTACATCAGAGGTGATGAGCAAAGCTTTGCAAAACATTCACTGAAGCCCACTTACTCACACTTCAGCTTACAGGGTTATGCAATCAGATCCTGAAACACCGACTTCTCAGGTAAAGAAAGAGGAGGCAACAAGAAGAACAACAAACTTCCGATTTGTGCTTTGTCTCCAAAACAGGAAAGTGACTGCTGCTAGTCTGCACAGATTTTGCAAAGGGAAAATCATGCTCAACCAATCTGGAGGCCTCCTGTGATGAGATGACTGGCTTGGTGGATGAAGGGCAAGCAGTGCATGTTGTTTCTCTTCACACCGATTAGGCAGAGTCTGGCCAGGTTATTCTAAAAGCACTGAACTTAGTCCAAAACACATTTCGAGCACTGTCTTCTCCATTAGGATTGAGAGCTAATTCTACTGCAGATCCTACCACTATCATTCCTTATAGCCACTAGAAATTTATTTAACTTCTGTGGCTATGTTTCTTGGTATTTAAAAACAAGGTAATTATTCTTGCCTTTCCAGCAGGCAAGGATTTAAAGGATTAGTCTTTTAATACCTGCATAAAACAAAACAGTACAACAAAAAAACCCAAAACACCAGAAATCAAATACAACAGCAACAACACAGATCCATAGACCCTGAACCTGCACCAAATGCAACTGCTTCCTGGAAGTCTCTGTAGTTTAAAGCTGCTTCTAATTAAAAGTGTTGTTTCTAAAAGCCTGTCCAGAAGGCTCACTTTTTCCCCGAAGGTCATCATATGAAAAAGTGTCCATTTTTTAATAGCTAAGTTCACAACAGAACCTATACCACAGAAACATTAGCTCTGTGTCACAAAAGAGGATTCAGGAACATGAGGCACCACGTTATAGCGAACCACAACATTCACCTTTAAGAGAGCAGCCAGGACTCCTCAGCACATGCTCACAAACCTCTTTGGTTATCAGTATAGTGCAACACACTGGATTAAATACTTCCTCAGATTACCGGTGTGCTGTTCCATTGAAAATCTTATTCTGAAGATACGCTTTCAGAAAGTGGAGGGGGTGGTTTGCTTTTTCCCGAATGCATCCAATGCCAGGTTGCAGGACAGTTCCTTGCTTCACACACGAAAATGTCACAGATAACCGGACACTAGGATTCTAGGCACTGTTTTAATGACAATTTCTATTCTATTGTTAAAGTAGCCCTCTATCACAGAATTATGCTTCTTTTAAAACTACTTTCTCACTTCAGCTGAGAAAAAGAAAGAAAAAGCACAAGATCAACTTGCAGTATTATTACAGAAGTAATAATTACAGTATTATTACAGTATTATAATACTGTAAATACAGTATTATTACAGAAGCCCAGATCAGTCCCTGGCAGCACACAAGGTATTCTGTTTTTTCAGACACACCAATGTGCACAGTTCAGGGGTCTTCAGAACATGGCTACACTGCCAAAAGTTCAGGCTGCAGTGATGGTAGAGCATACACTGGCTTTTTTTTTTTTTTAAATCTGCACCTAGATGTACAGTTCTAACACAGGAAGAATGATGATATCTAAAAAAAAAAAAAAGGAAAAAAAGGAAAAAAATGCTGATTTGCAGCATAAGTCAAGAATTTCAATGGATCGATCTTCAGCATTGTTCTGCCCAAAGAAACAAACTTGTCTGATTTCAGTGCAGCAGAGGAGGCAGGGGCTCTGTGTCATGCATGTGGCACATGTAAGGGGATCAACACGTGGCTTTATTTCAAGAGATTTGCTGATCGTGTATTTTGGAAGCTAATTAGACTTTGGGTCTACATAGGTTCAGTTTTATTGTCTAGATTAAATAACTAGACTATTATTTAAGTCTAGATAACTGGGGGACCTTCTCTGTCACGAGGACAATACAAAGCGTAAGACTATTCCGCTGCTAAAGCTCTGTAGGAGACAGAAATGGGCAGCATGACCTACTAGAGAAAATGACAGAAATTTAATTAGGCACTGAAATGAAACCAATTACAGAGACATTGTGTGTCTTACTATTTACTGGAAGGGCTTTAATGAGGTAAAATAATAACACGGTTTTGCTAGACTGAACCTCTCTGATGACATTACCAAAATTTCACACATTTTTCCAGCTGTCTTGATTCATACCATCATTATACCAATTTGTGCTAATTGTGTCATTATGTACATTGCAGTAACAAAAAAGGTACTCAGACCCCACAGAGGCGGAAACCAGTGGGTTGTAATAGCTTACATTGTAACCTAGTGATGCAGTCAGGAAAGTTCAGGGTGGGATGCAATTAAAAACTTTCTGTACATTTGTTTTGCCTTGCTTTTTAATTAACGTGCAAACATACCAGCTACAGAGTCCAGTAGTCTGTTAAAATCTGGCACAAGGAGAGGAGACATCAGAACATGCTGAAGTCCCATTCCTCAAGGAGGTCAGCTTCTCTGCAGGCACCCAAACTATCTGATCGCTAGTGGGTAGGTGGTAGCAGTGGGTGGTTCCAACTGCTGTCCTGATGTCCAACTTTACAAAGGTAACCAGGTCTTGAAACACACAGAGCTTTCAAAAACCCAGCCTGTGTTTTAATGCTTTCCAGTGAGCAAACACTTGAAAATCTCAGTTATGAAATTATGCGGTTTCTTGCCATCTGCTGTGCTATTACCAGCTCTTTATAATGACAAATCTGCCATGAGAAATATGTTCACGTGAAGACTGAAACATATGCTTTCCATTAATAAATGATAAAGAATATTGTAATAGACTGCAGATGCAGTTTTGCAAACTACACTGTTCAGAGGAAAATAATGGCACACATCACTGAGCCCAATCCTGTTCTGAGAGCCACAACATGAGATACCGCCTGTGTCAACTTCCATACTGTTTCTTCACTGAACAACTCTTGCGCACACACACTACCAGGTCTTGTACTCCTGTGGAGCACTGGACCAGAAGCAGCACAGAGGGTTTCGCTGAGGATCTGGCCTCCAAGTGCTCCTCAGCTCCCGTTCTCAGACCAGGACAGGTGTGCTGGGCAAAGCACGATTTCCAAAGGGGACGGTGTTGGCACAGAGTGACAGCGTGTGCTTATGAACACAGCTGGCAGAATAGCAAACAGACCTTTGACTGTGAACTCAAAGAGGGCACGTAACAACTGTTCTCAGGGAGAACTGCAGTGAAAGAAAACACCCTCACTAACACCACGCTTTTCTGTAAGCCAGTTTGCTCTCTTTAGCAAGCAACGCAAAAGCACAGGAAAATCAACAGCATGGTGACATGCGGATACACCCCTCAAAGCACGGCACCACAGCAAAGGAACCCTCACAAAGCCAGGCATGGCTCTACTTTTCCTTCCTACAGCACTCAGAAACTCTAACAGCAACACCTCTTGCACCTCTTTAAGCAGAGATGGGAGAAGGAAGTCCATAGCACATAGCACTGAAGGCTTCCACGCTCCAAATCCAGCCGTGTTGCACTGTCCTGTATGAGCTATCATGGATACCAGCAGCTTCACTCTCCAGAGCTCCGCCTCTGCCACTCTAGCTGATGCTGTAAGGTGCTATCTAACATGTTAAATAACATTACAGGCACTTTATTGGTACCTTTTAATAACCCATATTAAAAATAAATACATTTAAAACAAAACTCAACAGAATCCTGGTCTCTCCACACCCATCTCACATCTCAGCATAACACCAGGCCTATGCTGGTTAACATTTCTGTTCTACTATTATCTCTAGTTGAACAGTCTCGCTGCAAAACAAAGTGAGGACTTCAACTCACGTTGTTTTTCCTGTAGAAAGCCAGACGAGCAAAATGCAGACTCTTCACCTGCAAATGGAAAAAAAAATCACGTGAAACAGGGTTGCTTTACACGAACATCAAGCTCTTTACTTTTTCTACTGTAATGCAGTAAATGTTTTGTAATTGATCACTATCCTGATTTCTAGAACTCCCACCGGGTTCAGTGGGAACAGCTCAACATACGTCACACGTGAAAACTGCTCTAATCTGTTCATCAAAATGGCTAGTCTAGACGCCACATTCTACTCTTCATTTCAAGAAAGGCATTGTAAGCAATGAAACTGCAGCTAGAAATCTATTTAATTACCTGCAGCATTAGCCACTGAATCTCTAAGTAACTAAGAATTAGCATAACTTATCTAGCAACACAAAATAGATTCTTATTCCAAAAATTTATTTAGCAGTGTTTTTAAGAATGTCTCTGTCTTTCCATTCCCTTCCACAGTCCACCTGTTGCAAGTAGAAAGGGATTTTCTCAGATCTAAACACAAAAGCCTAACTGACTGCAAGGAAATCAATAGTTTGCAGCAGGACTCAGCACTAAGCTGTTTAAGCTTCTTCCCTTTGGCACACATTTGCTGAGGTGTATTTGACAATATACAGCATCACAGAATTAACTGATGGCAGTTGCAGAACACTGGTAACCTGCCCTAGTATAAAGTGCTACCATGGGTGATCTGCAGAAATCCACTTCACTGCTTCTCTCTAAAACCTGCTGCTAGACGTAAATCTGTTTGTATAGGAGCCATCTGATGTGTTTTGGAACGCTGTTGACTATTCTAGTTTCCATTCTTCCCTTTCACTGTTCATTTCACTATGTCAAATTTTCTGTTTGCCATTCCTCACATTATTGGGCAGTGGCAGATGCTATTGCCGTAAATTTAATAGCAGCATAAACACTACAGTCAGCTACGTACCAAGACCCTTCAATTGATTATATGAGTCTAGAGAGGACAAGATAAGGGGGGGGAGATCACACGTTACAGGCAGGAGGAAGAGAGCATTTTGTTTACAGAGAACATTCACTGTGGGCACAATTACGCAAAGCGGCCTTCAGAGAGAGAGAAACACCAGTAAAAGGTAAAAATCACTACACTGAAAGCAGAGTCATGAGGGTGATTTTTCTGTTATATTGAGTCTTTTGACCACTGCATAAATCTTGGAGAGCCTTTGAGGTGCACGGCAGATGTAGCAAAAGAGAATGAATCCGTGGACCAACAAAAAATGAGAACAGATTAAGAGCTTGCAAAAAACATCTTTGTGTGCACCCAGTCCTGCACAGAAACAACAGTTTCCTGTAGGAGTTTAATGGATCCAACACAACATAGCTCACAATTTCAGATACTATGGGTTAGTATCCACATAGTAACTGACAAGTGTCTTAACAAAATGTCTAAACCATTCAATGCAAAAAAATAACCCTTCCCATTTGAGTGGAAAACACTAAGCTATGGCCAAGTTGGCAACATTTTCTCTTTATACTCTTGACCAAATCATCAAATCTATCTTTTAAAAACATTAGAAATGCAAAATTCAACAAAACAATTAAGACCCACAGATAATTAGGCTGAAAATACATTAGTTGATTCAATATCTACAGGTTTCATTCACAGGAATCAATCAAGGGAGAAGGAAATACACATGTATTTCACATTGTTATACAAATAAAGTATACAAATATACAAGGAAGGAAAATGACAGGAAAAAAGTAACACACTCCAATCTTGCCTGAAAAAACTAACCCTACACATCAAATTAACAGCTGCCTTACTGCCACAGTCTGCGGTTAACTCAGGGCTGACTGCTAGGACCTTGGCAGTTTTCCTTGCCAAAGGTATATTTAACCATTGCACAGGGAGCTGCAGGCTCTGCTTCACTCCTAACCAAGCACCTACGTACAGATACAAACACTGTACAAGCTTTATTACTGACTTAAATCAAGATTAGTTTTATTTTAGGAGTAACGATAGATGGTTTCCAGACTACAAAGTCTTTCTCCTTCTGCAAAAACATCAATCTGGAGAGTGATGTAGCTAAACACTCCTCTTACACTTCGGATTTGTACCTACTAAGCAACAATCCAGCTGAAAGCTTGATGAAGAAAAATCTCCTGAAGTTGATGAATTACTTCTTTCTTGTGTTAATGTTTCTTCTTATTACATGACTGGTTAGACTCATTTGATGGAAACATAAAGCAATATTGTTCCACAGCTAATTTAAGAACTGCTTACGCCCTATTAAGTAATAAAATAGTAGTTGCTTTCTCATTCACTTCCCTATCTCTACCTTCCACTATGGGGATGAGATTAGGGTAAATTTTTGGAGCAGCTCTCAGCGTATCCTACCCTTCCGCCTGGTGTTGTCTTGCTGCATCATGTCAGTCTAACCAGAAATGCAAGAGGTCTGGGACAAAGACCAAGGCATTTTCGTAAGTCCTTAATGCTCTTGAATGCCCACTATGATTTATGGGAGCTCAGTGCACCGTGAAAAGCTAGCTGTGTGAACAGTTCACTCAAAACTAAACCAAACTTTTTCAAAACAGAAGATTCACTGTCATGGAGTTAAGTCTTTATAGTAGCCGTGTGCACGCAAGACAACAGAAAAGTTGACAAATTCCAAGTAGCACAAAAAAAGCTACCGTGAAGCCCAGGGCTTTGGAATGGCAACGGCAGCACCAAACACAAGGGTACCCAACGTACTATTGTGGAAGTAACCAGTGACTGACCATCCTTCCATGCAGCAAGTCTACTAAAAGCTACTAGGGCAGACTCTGCTCGCCATTTTACTGCTCGAAGTCCAGTTTCTTCGGCAGGGTAACTCTTTACAGTAGTCTTTGCAGAGGATCAAGAGGTATTTGCATCAAAAGGCTCTGCAATTAAGAGATGACTACAGCATATTTTCTGGAAGCATACATATGCTGTAGTACTGCTTGTTTCAAACTAGTGTGAAATACAATAGTATAATTGGACGACACTCTTAGTCATATGGTTTAGTTTTAAGTAGTCCTGCGCAGAGCAGGGAGTTGGACTTGATCCTTGTGGGTCCCTTTCAACTAGAGATATTCTATGATTCTGTGAATTAGCTTATTCCACAGATGTATCTTAGTCTTAACCAAAAATATTATTCTGGTCTCCCAGTTCCATTCAGTGCCTTGTGGACATTATGACAGAACAGAGACAGCAGCTGAGGGAATCAACAGGAAATTGCCCCTGTCATCTCTTAGAAATGTGCTGCTTCACACATAGAACAGGCTTTTTTTCCCCGTTATGCTAGGTGGAAACAGATAAGATCCAAGATATCAGTGTGTAAAAAAAAATCATCACCCAGTGATATATTTACTGTACTTAAGATCTCAGGAAGTACTTTTTTAAAGGGGAGTTACAAAGAATAGCTGGAGGGGTGGGCAGTTAGAATGCATGCTGTGAATTCAACAGAATTTTATGCTCTACCATTCATAAGCCAGTCTTTGGAAAACAATTCTTTGTAGTTTTAAAGTGAGAAGCGCAGAAGTTGTCATATAAAAAAAAAAAAAAAATCAGTATGAATTGCACAGCCCAATCCTAGGTGGTGCAGAATGGGCAGGAATTGCAGGTTTCCATACACAGACCCAACACAACTTGTCCAGCAGTAGCACTTCCCAGCTCTAAACCACTATCTTGTAATGGGCTAGAGGTGAAGAGCAAAAGTTTAATCGAAATTCAAGTGAGTCCCAGAAAGACAGCTATATTACCGTCAGCACTATTTTCTAGATAGACAATCAATGCATTAAGAGACTAAAAGATCTGAGTAACTTGGTCTTGTACAATGGGACCAAGAAAGGCCTTTCATTCACCTGATATGAAAATTTCCAGTTGTGAAAGCTGATCATATCCATTTATTTTGCTGGTTACCAGTAAAGCAATCCATCAGCCTGTATGTGTGGCTGTGTATGAAGCACAGGAAAAGTTAATTTCATGGGCATTTTACAGTCAGTTATGTTTTAAGCACCTAAAAATTAAATTGCATTTTGTCAATTGCCTACCTGAGAATTCATCCTCATCTGAAGCATTATAATTCAATTAGCTGTATTTGCAGAGTAAAATAGTAGCATATTGCTGACAAAATTGACTAATGACTCTTAAAATTTAATTAGAGTATATTAAATCAATAGTCATCCTTTGTGTCAAGCTGTATTACAGAAATTACATTGTCATTTGCTTGCTTGCTTATTTACTTTGTGTTCTCCAGAAACACCACTTATGGCAGACTCTTCTATTTTTATTTTTTTTTCAAGCTCTTCATATGGCAGAAATAAGGTTGCAAGTCCGAGGGTATGCAGCAGATTTTAGAATTGCCTTCTTGGCTTGAGGCATGAGAAGTGACTGACAACTCCAATCTTACCAATTTGGGGATGTGATCGGGCTACTAAAGATGACTGCCTTAAGCCTGTTGTACAAATTAAGTTTCAAAACAAACAAACAGACAAGATTCATTGGAGTTTTGCTTGTTTCATTTTTTGGAGTGCATTTGCGGTTTTTTTAATGTTTACACTTTGGAAAAGGCAAATGTAATAAAATCAAAACTATCCAGAGAAATGTGACTTTTTTCCCCAAGAAGACTTCAAAAGAGACAAGCTCACTGCAAAACAGCCAACAGACAAGTGTTTGTGGAACCATTCTAAAATACCGGGTTGCCATCTGTGAGAAGACAGGAGGAGCTGCCCCCACATCCCACAGAGCCATCTCCAGCCACCTCCAAGATGGACCCACTGCTGCCCAAAGCTCAGCCCATCAGAAACACTGGTAGCACCTCTGTGCTAACACATTTCAGAAGAGGTACAAAGCACTGAGTAACAGGCAGAGAAGTGAGAGAGCAGGGCGCAGCCTTGCAGTGAAAGGAGCATTACTGTGGTCATGAAAAGGACGTGCACCTTTGCTGACCAGCTTGACTGCTTGTGCAGGCACCTTAGCCATTGTAAATTTTTCTGCAGTTGTACCAAGGTCAACTATAGGTAGAATTTTGCTCTTTTCCTTGCTGCACAACACTTGTGGTATATACAGCTGGTACACAGATGATCTTTCTCATTTCCAGGCACCTTCCACATCATCTCTCAGTGAAAGAAGGCAGTACAAGAAAAGCAAAGTCTAGCAACCCTTGCCTAGAAAAAACCTCCCTGGCATTTCTGGTAAGATGGCTGGGAACCAGAGTTATCCAGCAATGGTTGCTGGCTCACCGAGGACAGGCAGAACAGAAGCAGAAACTCAACAGAAGAAAACCCATAAAGTTTTCTTGCTTTATTAGATCTGATGTCAAAAAAGAGGCTTGAAGTTGCAATGTAGCTTGCACAAAATTATGCACAGCAGCTCTGTCTGTGGCAACAATCCAGAAAACGCCAACTGCTTCCGCTCACCAGTTAGGAAGGCAGAGGTGAATAAAATTCCCCAGTGTGGAAGTTACCAGCTCAGGAAGGGCAATCTGATCTACTAAAGCTGCAGAACAGCACAACCCTTTTCTCACTGCAGTTCAATGTAATTAAAGCTGGTTCATGTTCATGGATGTGTGATGCTGGTCAGCTGGCAAAGCCCCATTGAACTGCATGGCCCATTCCTTGACAGCTGCACGTTTCTTCTACTCTTTAGAAAAATAAGATGGTTTGGAGTGGGAGACAGGGAGGTGATAAAATGAAGGGCAAAGAGCAGTGAAGACTGTGGTCTGTATATGGAGACCGAAGCACAGCAGGACTGACAATCTCCAATTGCAATGGCAAGCACTTATCTCCCTATGGAGCGCTGTAGTTTTTCATCCATTTCAGTTGTTTCTGGATTCCCTCATACTTTAATTTGCATGTGTGAGAGAAAAGAAAAAAGAAATAGTATATTAAACTCTTGTGACAGTTTCCGGCTCTCAAATCCACATTTAAAAGAAGCCAAATATAACAAGAGATGGGCAACTGAGGGAGTGAAGACAGCCCTACTATTCATGTGACCTCATTTTAAATCTTATACAGGTTTGGTCTCAAACAATCATGTCTTGACCTCATGGGTAACATCTACTCCAGCTACAGCATTTTTTCCCAGGATTTCACCATTTGAAATGCTGACGAAGGTTAAGCTTGCACGTCAGTTACCAGCTTGGACTGAATGACACCTATTTTTCCTGTAACAAGCATTTGTCTGGTTTGCCAGTTAAAATGTATAGTAACCTCATGTCCTGCCATAAAGAAATGAAAGTAATTAAATATAAAGCATATATTGAATTCAAAGTATACAAATAGGCTTTGCTGTATTTGCAAAGGCTTCTTTACCTCACCTACACTGTACCGTGTCAAGAGTACAAAAACAACTGCAACCTTATAAACATTAACATATATACTTAAAATAAGGACATGAACTCAAGATAGCAGGAGGAAAGGCAAAGCACTGAAATCCAACAGGCTGAATTTGTTCCTAGTGCTCAGTACATGCACTTTTCCTTAATGTAAGGGACATTCACCAGGAGTGAATTTAAATGCATGACTATGATGTGTGAAAATGCTTTTGTTCCACAACATGAAAGGCATCAGATCAACACAATTTATGCAGCTGTTTGAGATTTTAACTCAGCTTGATTGCTGTTTGTGTTATTTTTTGTAAAAAACACTTAACGAATTTAAATGCTGCTACCAGTTTTCCCCCAAAGACTTATTTCTACATCTGATGAGGAAGGTTGTGCTGGTCAAGTGCTCTCAGTAGCACTTACTGAGGATCGATGATTGGATTAAATTATACACTTGCCATTTATAAAGTTCTTGAGAACCTTGTCTGTCTCGCATTGGAATTGCAGCATTACTTAAGTAAGTAGTGTACAATGGGTCCAGAGCATACTGCATCTACTCATACATCTTCATTTGTTAAAAGAGCCCATAATTATATGCTTTATTAATCAACTCACTACACCAAGAAAAAGAACCAGTGCTCTGCTCTCTGTGCAGGCACCCAGCAAAACCACTGGCCCTAGAGACCAACTGGATTGTAACAAGTTCCCTGCAACCAAAGCCAATGGACACATCATTCTCTGGGAGCCGTAAATCCAGCTTGGGGGCGGGAGGGAGGAGCTTGCCCTGAATCAGCAGGCCATACACCTTTCCACTGAAAGAGTGAAGTACTCTGGCAAAGCAGCCACATAACGCAGCATTCTCTTTTCTACATGAGGTTTTTAAAGAGAATCCAACTTTATCTGGACTTTTAATTTTTTACTATAAACGACTGGGCTTCCTTCAAATATCCTCCTGCTTCCCTCTTTGCCTTTATCGTTTGTATTTGATGATTGCTAATCACAGACTTTTCTAAAATTGCTGAACCAGTAACACTATTCAGTCTTAAGCTGTAACAAAAACACTCTGCATTTACCTGCACTAACAACACTGCAATACAACCTATCATCATTTGGCAGATAATTCCATGAAGACAGATGAGCACACGTGATGTAAAAAAAAGAAAAAATGATGATTAAAAAAATAATCAGCAAGTAGCTAATTGCCTGTTTAGAAGTCTGATGTATTTAGCACAAGCGCATCGGGGAAAATTTCTGACTGGCAGCGCGTGTTACAGCCAGATCTCTACCTTTTTTTGCATTGTTGAAACAGAGAAATCACATTCTGGCATAACGAGATATGGTATACATAATATTGGCTCAGACTTGTGTTAGCCCAGTTCTTAATTACTACAGACCTACCCCAAAATCTCTACTCCAGCACGGCCAAAATCAACACAATGACCCTCAACGTAAAAGCCTCCTGAAAAGGCTCTTAAAATGGACAAATTCATTCAATTCTTTAAAGAGCTAGATTAATTAACAAGCACCATTATACATGAGCCACATACCACTGATGTATAAGGAAATTAGGTCCCTCTCTCTCCTCAAAGTCAATGAGGTAATTTTAAGTTTCAAATAACTAGGAAATTTAGGAGCCAACGTAACAACTAAAGGAAGACTGCCTAGGCTTTGGCACCAGTTCTCAAGATTCTTACTGTTTTATCAGTGCCCATTTCCCACACATTTCAGTGGCACATAGTTACCTAAATGTTTACCTAAAATTGGCCTCAAATACTCCCTAAAGTATGTGTTCCCTTGAAAATTCCAGATAATGACTTGCTGACTTTAAGGAGCAAAATAACCCAGTGACGAGGACCAACAAGTCTCTTATATATGTTGATTACAGGAAACATGCAATATATAAGCTGTGGTCTTGTAATCTATCTCACAGTTGTTGAGCCAAGTCTCACATTGACTTCCTTCACCAAAGAAGACCTTCACCAAGGTCAATAAATTGGTACTACCTGGCCTGCCAGAGAAGAAGTTTCCTCCTGAAAGAGATCACTGTAATTCATTTCCCAGCACTAAAATGCTACTTACATTTCTATGTAAATCCTTTAACTTTGGGATGTCGTGAATTATATTTCTGTCAAGTATTGACATAGTATCTGACAACGAATTACTTCAGTAGTCAGATTTTCTTGTTAACTTTAAATTAACATGCAAGATAAGCTAAACATTACCTTGATTTTCTTCCAGTTTCCCAATTGTTTCTATCTGCTCAACAAGGTCATTTGAGTTCCACTGGCTCATGCCTATGAGAATGGCACTTTTCCCTTCCACCATCTCTTCTGTAGTAGGAAAAATGAGAACAACAAATTGCAGTGATGAAAAAGAGAAAAAAAGACAGGGTGAGAACTGGTAATTGAGAGAGAATAAACACTCATCATGGTGTCTAATGGGAATATGTAACAGTTTAGCATAAGCAGGACTCTCCAGGAAAGCCTCTTGCTTACTGAACACGCCCTACACATACCTACACGCCTTATGTATTGTCTGCAGGAAAACCATGGAAAAGAGAGGACTATCTGAGTTTTTTGCTCTTACCTTGAGCAGTCATTTAAAACCAAGTTTATAAAAAAATCACTTTGAGTGTTTTAATATCAAGTAACAGAATTAGTCAGAATTCTTCTCCCCTCTTGTAAAAAATAGATTTTTTTTACTTTTTTTTTTCCTTTTACTTCAGAACATTCAAAAGGCAGAGCAGAGGGAAGAACGGACACACAGACCAGTTTAAAGCTTTACAAGCATGTTTCTTCTCCTTTTATCAAAGCCACCTGTGCTACACAAAGCTTTACATTTTCATCCAGGGACACAGAGACATAATGGAATTGCACCAAGCCCACCCCACAAAGAACCATCTCTCTTATTGGGATCCCATCTGGGGATAGGGAGGGAAAACCTGAAAGCACAAAACACAAACTGCAGATATTCTCAAAACAAACAAACAAAAACCCCAAAACCACAAAGTAAACCAAAAAACACCAAAACAACCCCAACAAAAACCAAAAACCAAACCAGCCTAGAAGCTGTAGGAAAACATTTTCCTTCAATTGAACAGCTGTTTGACAAGATGGGTGCTTAGTCCCCTCTGAATAAATTTACTAAAAGCATTTCAGTCTGGCTGCATACACCCCAGAAGGGTCTTTGTACTTAGGATGAGCACACAGAAAAAAACATAAAATGGATCACAGTTCTTTACTTGTTAAGGCAGATTCAGAAACTGGGTCAAATTCTGACCTCTCTTACTGCCTTTTGTAGAGAAAGGGGCTATATTATGGGAGTAAACACAGAAGAACTTGGCCAGAACATTTCTGGCTAAAATGATCCACATTTTCAACCAAAAAAAGAAACGTGAGGATCCAGCAAAGCCCCTACTGGACTTCATGCAGCATCAGCTGCTTCCCAAGGCAAAGAAAATCATCCACTTAGAACAGCATTTTGCTCGAGATTTTGTCCCTTTCTCTCACAAAGGCCGATTTGTTTGAAGATGTGTAAGGAGCGAGGGCAGGAGCCGTGGGGTGGCTCTGGAACACCCTGGCAGGCTAGCTGAAGGCAGCCTGGTCGCACTCTGCCACAGCCACCGCCACTGAGCTGACCCAGGGACATCCTGAACCTCCCACAATCAAGTCAGCAACCAAGAGCTCAGGGTCAGCTCATCCACTGTGGGACAAACTCCTTCTGCACTAAAGGTTACCATGAAGTGAAACAGCGGAAGGTGAGACCAGACCGTCAAGGTCCTGGATGTCAACGCAGAGGCAGAAGCTTTTCTGGCCTTCTCCATGCAGCATTTCTCCCAGGAGACCTGCATGGTTTTCTCAAGAGAAGAGAATGGGAAGCATACCACACATTACAAGAAGCAATGACACTCTGGATAAATTCACAGCTTTGCACTGATCAACAATAAAAGTGTTTCAAATAAATTCTGGATGCATCAAAATATTGAAACCATTATTGTCATATGACAACATCTGCTACGGAACAAGTCAATTCCAGCATCAAATCTGCCATCTGACAAAAGACACTGCAGTGGCTTTTAAATTACACAGCTAAGTATCTGTAACCATGAACAGACACTGTCTGTTTCAGGCAACAGCTAAAAAAGATTTATCAACAGGGAGGTTTAGCAGACTGTTGCATACAGTTTGCACAGAAATATCTGGAAACTTTAGTACCTGTATTTGTCTCTTGGAAAGTCCTGTAAGCAGAGAAGGCGATGGAAGACTATGAGTGGAGTCCACAGTTATAATGTACTACAAACACCAGAGACTAAGAGCTACTCTAATGCCATGGATGCAGGAGCGGCTCTAGCAAAATCAAGCACTTTGGTCTCCTTCTAACAGATGGTAAACCACGTATCATCAGCAACAAACGCATCACATGGAAAATAACACGCTTACAGAAGTGCCTTCCATTGATGGGTGTGGAGGGAAATGACATCCACTAAAAACTGAGGCAGGAAAAAATAGGTATCTTGATGTTAAGACATTCGCGAGACACCTTTGCAAGCAGCCTTTTCTTAAAATTCATGTACTTTAGTGAATGAAGGTCAGCATCCTCATGCCTTGAGAGGCTTTTTGCTAAGCTCAATAGAATTTTCCATCACACTGTTGCCTTAGAGCACAAACACACTGAGGAGAGTTTAGACCTCCTAAACTTCCACTTTAGTTCATCGGCAGCATTTCCAAATAACATTCAAGTAGCTCAGCAGAGCATTTTTAAATTAAATACATGAGATTACCGGATCTATTTTCAGGAGATGAAGGTGCAGCAAATTAAGAGCAACTCTTAATTAGCAGGGAGCTACCATAGCCTCTTTCAGGAATAAGAATCTTGAGAAAGCATATGCAGAGTCTGGCTTGAAACACAGACCATGTATCTGCTGGCTTCAGCTTTATATGAACATAGTAATACAGAAGACAGTGCCATAAGGCTCATTTTAAGAGGGCAAAAGTAATGACAAAAGATTTTATGGAGACTAAATAAACTCAGCTGGAGAAAATGAGGCAGCTGTATTCCACATCACCTCTTCAATCTTTAGCAGAGCTGTCAGCAGGCTCGACTGTAACATCTGCTACAGCTACACACTCAGGAAGCAAGAAAAAAATTCCCTCACATTTTAAATGACAAGCCTAATGCACAGATAAAGAAGTAATGAAGAAAGCATGTTTCTGATAGGTCAGATTCTCCTCTACTGGAGTAGTTTAAATCCAAAATAACTGCTGAAGTCAAAGTTCATTTGAATTTAAAATAAGTCAAAAAGTGGCTGCAGGATCGCCTGTGAATAGCAATACTACCAGTTGTATCTTATCACAAACATGTTATCAACTGTTAACTTTGATTCTTCTGAGGGAGTCCACAAAAAGTCCGAAATCACCTCCCAGGTACTTTAATAATAACCATCAACCACAGCTTCCTCTTAAACACCACTCTTAACTTCCAGCCACCTGCCAGAAAAGATTTTCATAGTTTACAGCTGGAAAAATGAAAACTTCAAAATAAAATGCATAGTTTTATATGACTCAGAAAATGAGTGCCCTAAAATAGACCATATGTACCCACTCCTATAAAGAGTCCAGTGCCTGAATGGGACCAGTCTTTAGGTCTGTCACACCTTTCTGTCATATGGCATGATCCAACATTATCAGTTTAGCCATCTCTTCTCCACTTTATTCCCAAGACATATCTTTAAAGCCTTTCTGCTCCTGGAAATGACATCTTGCTAACTTTGTGAGGTGGTATAAGGAAAATGTTTGCTGAATGAGAACTTGTACCAGAGCTCAAATGCTGTAGGGAACATTTCTGCCAGTCCACAGGGCAGGGATAAAAGTGCAGAGGCGGAAGCTTAGATACACTGGCTTGGTTTTAACTTCTAAGTACACTGGTTGCTCCTTGTGCTCTGCTCTGCCAGCTGCTTCAGCCAGCAGGCTTTGTGTTGAAAAAAAAGTACCAGAATTGTTCACTTAGGAGTGTGAATGTAACCTAATTTGTAGTACATGGACTCAGTGAGAAGAGTTACACAGCAACTCTTGAAATAAATAGCCTGTTTAGCAAGCAGTACACTAACCAAGGGAGGAGACACATGCAGTTTGTCAAAAACAGTATTCTCTGCTTCTGCACCACCACATGAAACCAAAACTAACTGAAATGCTTACCAACAATGCTCTAACACCTAACTCCCCACCCCATACCATACAAACGAAAACACATAACAGCTTCTGTTCTTAAAGCACATGCATCCTTCTTCTACTCTTCTACATCTATTCACCGACTTCAACAAAAATTAGCAACTTCCACAAGTAGCTGCTTTGGATACGACCCCAAACTGAGACTACCTTTGGCCAGACTCCTACTCTCTTTTTGCTCTTAGATCTCTTGTTGCTAAAGCCAAACTATGCTTTGCTCATGACTACATCTGGCTGCTATTTACATCACCAGGGATCTGGAGTGGTAACTGTGCTAGTGGCCTGACTAGCAAAGACAGTCTCACTGCAGTATCAGTAGATGCTGCTGAGATCTCTCATTATCAGCTTTTGCTTCAAGCTCTCAAGTATCAGCTATCGAGGAGTATCAGCTAAATGGGAGATCAGAGGGGTTGTTATTTATTCACATACTGGAAGACACACATTTGAACAAACATGACTCTTCCCGCAGCTTTGCTCTTCAACGGAGTTTTCTAGAAAAGTTATCGTCCTAGAAACATGTTGAAATTACAACAACTTCACATTATGGACCCCTTTCAGAGCAGCACCCTGCACAAAAGCCTACAGGCCATTTCTTCCCAAGAAAGCACAAAACTTCCCATTCACACCACCAGCTTGTAGGCAGTCCAAGTCCTTCCATGCCCACCTTACAGCAGCTGGCAGATGATCACTGACTTAAGGCCCTTCAGAAGCCCAAAGCAGTCTATTTGCAAGTCAGTGCAGCATTTCCCTAAGATGTAAATACACAACAGGAAAAACTACCTGTGTACTCAGCTCAAAGGCAATTAAAAAAAAACCACAACAAAAACGCAAAACCACCAACCAAACAAAAAAAAACCACAAAAAACCCCAAAACAACCCACACTAAACAGCCTTTCATGCCTTGCATTTTATTTTATTCTATAATCGTGCTGTGCAGTAACTGTCCACCTGCCCCTTGGCATGCATTTAGCAAAGATTTTCAGCAGCTGAAGCTCACTTCCTGCCTTCCAGTCAAGAGGCAAAGCAGCATTAACTGCAAGTTTTCGACCACGAAGCACATAGTGTTGAATAAAGCAGAGCCATTTGCCTTAGCAGAATTCAATGCACATGAGACAGCAATATCACAGTAGCAAAGTGCCAAGAAAAAAATGAAGAGCTTTAAACAGTGGCAAACTCTGAATGTGAAACAAGCTGTAGTGTCTTGGTGATTCCTTTGAACTTGATACTGTCCATAGGCTGAGACAGATTTCAAGGACACGGATTTTCATGAGACATGACACAGATACTTTGAGATTCTGGTTTTGGCTCCAAAATACAAGACAATTAGCTGTCATTCTTATGGTTTAAAAAAGCAAATAATGTATCTATCTACACACATATATGATGCACAGCCTCGCCCCTAAAATCTCAGTTACATATCCACATGAGGTTTGTACCTACGACAATTAACAGCACTCCATCTACCGTTAAATTCCCATACCAATGAAGCATCTATCTGGGGGGGTGGAAGGGGGAAAATATCTAAGTGCAAGGATCATCTGAGTACTAGGTGCAGTGTCTGTGTGCCTGCCCACTGACAATAAAGATTACAAGGCTCAAATCAGCTTATAACATCCATATTTCTCTTCTCTCTCTGCGCAGACAGCTGGAACATGTCCTAAAAGACTCCTTCAGATAAGATAGCAGCTTAGTTCAGAACAAGGAGAAACACAAATGCTGCTTCATTTTTACTGCCTGCCTCCTACCCTCTGCATTTTTAAAGCAATTAAAAAGCTCCTGACGTAACAACTCCTTCACGCTGAATTTCAGCTCAAGCTTATAGCAGCATGAAAACACAAGAGTCAGACACCAACCATTCCTGCAAAAATTGCACCCACAAAGAAAATTAAAACATGCTGAAATATTAAGTCCACTGCAAGACAGCAGACATTTAATGCCAAATACTGCCTTAAAAACACCAACTGCCATTTGCAATACCACCGTGCATCTCCAGACATCAAAACAGCACACAGCAATGAAACTGAAGCCAATGCAGTCCTATACAAGACAATTAACTTGCTCATAAATAAAAACAGAGTCCCCATCTGCCACTGTAGGTGAGAGGTTGCGTATGCATACAACCTACAAACTTTACTCCCACTTCAGAACAAAACTTGGAATGTTAAAGAGCATGCCAGGATTCAGGGTCTCAACAGATGTCGTAGGGAGTGTTGCATTTTTTATTTCCCTGATCAAATTCAAAAGCATTCAGGTACTGCTGCTTCTTGAACAAGTAGAGGTCCCAGTCACTTCAGGGAAAGTTTTGCCAGAGTGGAAAACCTAGGCCACTGGTTTTAAAAGTTGGCCATCAGTAACACAAACACTCATGGCCTTCATTGTGGATGAGGGGAAGGCTGTGGATGTTGTCTACCTGGACTTTAGTAAGGCCTTTGACACCGTCTCCCACAGCATCCTCCTGGAGAAGCTGGCTGGGCATGGCTTGGACGGGCACACGCTTTGCTGGGTCAAAAACTGGCTGGATGGGAGCACAAAGAGTTGTGGTGAAGGGAGCTAAATCCAGGTGTGACCAGTCACAAGCGGTGTTCACCAAGGCTCGGTTTTAGGACCAGTCCAGTTTAACATCTTTATCAATGATC